>NC_084839.1:73277923-73580953 GCF_033115175.1 Lepus europaeus | reverse complement strand
TTAAATTTGTTCAAGCTGCTTCAGCTAAGTAGATACGTTCAGTATGTGGAGCATCCCTGACATGTCTGATTTTTAAAGGCAGAGTGAGAAAGGATATTTGGATTGCAAAATGGCTTTTTCTGTGTACAGAAATGCGAAGAGATTTAAACATAGTCCAAATTTCTTACCAATTATCTTAGCTCCAATTTTTCTCCTAAATGAAAACTGATTAAAGTGTTCTTTGATTTAGAAGCAACAAAAAAGCTATGAAGTTAAATTGTTTAAATCACAAAATAAAATGTAGAAAGTGTTACTACTACTGTGTAGTTGTTAACCGGAGTGCATTTAATGCTAGTTCCTTAACAAACCAACCAATAAGAAAGATTTTTGCAAAGATACAATTTTCTAAAATATTCAGCACAATATTTTGAATGCTATGAGATATAATAATTGGTTATGCACATTATTAAGGGAGCTTGTCAGCTGCTGAATCTAATACCAATAAAACGTAACCTAAATCAGAGATCTTAGTTACTTGGAACATACTGTACCTTTTTTCTGGTTGTCAATTACTAGTGAGTAAAATCCTGTTCAGTAAGCCCACCTGAAAGCTGCCACCACTCATAAACCAGCTGGTCCTGGAGAAATCTCATTGATTCAGCAATCAAAGCATTAATTACTGACGTAGCTGCTGGCTTACCTGGGGTCCTATGCCAGCTGTAAGGCCAGCCTCTATTCCGATGGGTTTCTGTTACACCAATTGTTAAAGATTATCAACAATGCCTATATTCTAAATTCTGATCATCTGAACTGTGGACTTTAATCAAGACTCTAAAAATGATATATCTAGCAAGGGCAATGAAAAATAAAGTGATTTTTAGAGGAAAACTTTTTAAAATATCTATTTTGATGCCAAAACCCACAGTTTTGGGAAGCAAAAAAGAAAATTACATGTAACCATGTGGTTTTGATAAATTAATTTACACTAAACACCTTCACACCAAAACAACATACTTAACACCTGCACTGGCTTGCTTTGCATGAGAGAAATGGAACAAAAGATCTCAGGATTTTGCACTTGTCTCAAGTAGCTCAAATGTTCTGGCTCAGGTTGCTAAACTAATGCAGGTTAGTCTTGCTTCTGGCTGTCAAATAAGGGACAGCTGGGCCTGCACACGAGCCACTTAATGGGACAGCATTTGTGGAGACAGGAGAGCTTTGAAAGTTGCCTGAATCTAGTCTCACAGACTAGGGTGTGGTTCATAGCAACTCGATGATATGGAAAAGGAAGAGAAAAAGCCACTTCTGTGAATATCTCTTTCAGCATGCACTGGTCTCGCCAACAGGTAAATTGTCATCCTGCAATTTGTCTTACAGCGTAGTTTTCTTAGCAACTTAAGTAGTTGATCTCATACATGCCTATAAACACTTCAGGGATAATATGCTTAGTCTTTCATAAGTATTTCTTGTACTTTGCACATCAAACTTTAAACAAAAGTTTTCATAAGTGAAGATGACTAGGTACAAATTGGAAGAAGGGGAAAGGCTGCTTACTCATACAGGGCTTCACAGAAAGTGGGAACTTAAGGGCTAGATTCTGTCCTGTTTAAACACATGATTTGTTTCCACTTTCATATTTTCCAAGTTTTCAAAGAACTGGTGTAGAAACTAGAATATATTTTCTCAAAAAAATCAGAATAAAGAAAATTACCTGAAGACTTGTGATGAGCCATTAATACTATTACAGAAACCTATTTGCTATTTCGTTTGAAACACTCTGCTTTGAGTATAAAATCCTCTGTAGAGAGCTTCTGACACACTAATAAATACTGTAAAAAGCTCATTTCATGTAACTGATTCTATTGTTGGTGAAGTAATTTACATTAAATTTTCTTTAATTTTAACCCCGGTTTAAGATAACCTAAGAGTCATCTTTGTTTAAATTTAAATATATTATCACTAGTAAATTTCCAGAAAATGTTTTTGGGTGAATAACTTCAACATATGATAAATGATATTCATTAGGTACTGATTTTTGAAGAGTATTTGTCAATTGGATATTTTGTAAAACCTCTTATGGACAGTTACTGTGAACTGACATATTCTGAAAGCATTGCTGTACCATTGAATCAGGACAACCTTGAACTGGGTTTTTACCTGATTTTTTTTAAATCTGATTATTTTTAATACTTGTATGATTTTATAGCATACACTGCAATATTTCAACACATGTGTGTAGTGTAAACTGATCACATCAGATAATTATATTTCCATTCCTTATCTATTCTTTGTTTACAGCCTACCACCTCCTGTCTTCTTGTTCTTTATATAGCATATAATGCATTACTGTGAGATATGTGTGTGCTCTTCACAACCCTTCCCTACATCCAATAATCACTATTCTAAGTTCAGAAATACTTTTTTTTCAAACTTCCATATATGATAGAGAACATGCAGTGTTTTGATTTTTTTTTCTATGACTGGCTTATTTTACTTAGCATAATGATCTACAGTTCCTCCCATTTTGCTATAAATGACAGAATTTCATTCTGTCTTAGGGTTGAATATTTTTTGTTGTGTGTGTTTTTTTGTGTGACAACTGAGGGATTTATTTGTATTTAGTAGCTAATGGGTAATTGCTATGCAATAATTACAAACAAAAATAACAAGTTATTGAGAATGCACACATTAAATTTGAATAGTTTTAGAGAACCTTCTGGTATAGTAGACCCCCATTCTAGTAAATTTGTTGAAAGAAAAAAGTAGTTACTAAAGAAAATCTTCTAAGATTTAGTAAGAGCGTGAAGATCCTATGATTTGTGAACCCAGATCTGTTCCTTCTCTCCCCACTACTGACTTGTTAAAATGGAAGTTCAAGCCCGGGCATGTGAAACCAAAAACATGGGGCTTCTGCTCCTGGCAAGTTGGCTGCCAGTATGTGGGGCGTGACAAGACATCCTGATTTCTACTCCTTCTCCAGATACTTGTTGCTGTTCGTATGTTCTTCATGAGTGCAACAGAGAGACAGACTCCTCAGTGAGCCTGAGAACTCCTAGATTACATTATTCATTCCACCCAATGTTCACAGCAGCGAAATCTATTCATTCTGTCTGATGACCCAAAGGACAATATATTTCACCACAATGAGCTCTTGGCAGTATATTTGAGCCTTTAATTCTTGGGATTGAAGTAAAAACCTGCCGTACCTCTCGGAAAATCCTGCTCCTCAATTCTGTGTACCAGCCAGAGACAATTACACATGTGGCATTTGGCGTCTCCAGAACATAAACAATTGGAAGCCATGCCATGGGACTTTCTAAGTGATAAAATGATGCACTGTAGTCCAGGGTCTGTATGCGTTACCCCCTTTTCTTTATCCTTTACTCCATGGTGGACATCTAGATTGATCCCATACCCTGGCTATTGTGAATAGTGCTGGAATGCACAAAGGAGGGCACGTATCTCTTTGACAAGCTGATTGAATTTCCTTCAGCTACAAACCCAGAGGTAGGATAGCTAGGTCATATGGTTGATCTATTTTTTTTTTGTTTGTTTTTTGAGCAACTTACATACTGTTCTCCATTGGGGTAGTACTAATTTGCATTATTGAAAATTTCATATAAGGGTTTCCTTTACAGTTTCACCAGCACTTTTTTTTTTTTTTGGCAGTAGCCATTCTAACTGGGGTAAGAGAATTTCTTGTGGTTTTTATTTGCATTTCTCTTATTGCTAATGATTTTGCATACTGATTCATGTATTTGTTGGGCATTTGGATATCTTCTTCTGATGAAGGTCTATTCAGATCCTTTACCCATTTCTTTTTTTTTTTTTTTTTTTGGACAAAATCAAGACAATTTCATTGGCATGTATTAATTAGTATTATTGTTTTCATTCTTTTTTATTTATATAAGGCAAACAAATTTCATGTATTTCAGAAATGTATGGGCATTTTAATATATTAATTCTTCCATTCCATGAACATGGAAACTTTTCCCTTTTTTTTGTGCCTTTTTCTATTTCTTTCTTTAATGTTTTGTAATTTACATTGTAGAGATTGTTTTTATCATGAAAGGATATTATATTTTATCAAATGTTTTCTCTGCATTTTAATATAATCATATAAATTTTATTCTTTAGTTTTTTTAATGTTATATATCAGATCTATTGTTTTAAGAATGTTGAACCACCCCAGTATACTAAATCCCACTCTGTCCAGGTGAATGATCTGTCTGATGTGTTGTTGGATTCAATTAGCTAGTATTTTGATGAGGATTTTTGCATCCATGTTTCTCAGAGATATGGTCTATAACTCTCTTTCTCTGTTGTATCTTGTTCTATTTCTTTGTCCATTTCTTAACTAAATTTTCTTATTATATAAGGAACTCAAAGAGTTCAATAATATTCTATATATTCTTTGTAAAAGAAATATTTTTATATATTGTCTCTTTGCTCCCTTCATGATTTCCTTTGCACAGAAATGTCTGAGTTTGATATAATCTCATTTTATCTTGTGTTGCTTTTGTTGAGTTTCCTTTTGGAGTAATATCTCCCAAAAATCATTGCCTATAATACATAGGCATTTTCTGTCTTCTCTATTTTTCTACATTCTATGGTACTTCATTTAAATAATTCTCTTGCCAACATCCCTAAATTCTCTTCCTTATTTGCATTTCTATTACATGCTGCCAGTAAAATTGCAGTTTTGCAAATTCTAAATATTGTCTTCTCAGCTTTTCTACCAATCTTTTAAATACTGCTATAGAATACCACAACTTAGGCATCATACTGCCCATGAATCATACTGCATTTACCAAGTCACAGTATTTGAAATATTCTCTAATTCCCTCAATAAATGTGTATATTTCCCTAGTTCAAGTAAACATGACAGAAAAATTGATGTTACAGAAATGTCATTAACTTTTTGCAACTAAAGCATGTTGGATTTTGTCTTCTGATGAAATCATTCAACAACTATAGCCTTTCTTTCCTGCATCTTTGTTTTTAGCTTTTTCTACCAATGCTTAAACATGTTTAAGAGTCTATTCCATTTAAAATCTATTTATCTACCTGCTGTTTTCTCTCAGATAATAAATGAAAAAAAATTATTTTCATAATTTGATTAATTGATTTGATTTGTTGGTTTTCAGTTTTAACATTCATTATAGGCAATATGAGCTAGCATTCAGGGAATCTTACTGTCACAAGGAACCCATGAGCTGTTGATTCCAGTGAATCCTTTTTTTTACATTAATTGAATAAAAGTGTATGCCTTTTATTAAGATTAGAAAATGAAGTATAAAAAGGCAATGTCAGGATATATATATTCCTTACTGATTTATCATCAAAACCCTGTGAAAACAACTGTTTAATGAGGATAATTAGGAGCATTAAAATGGAGAAAACAGACACTGCAGTATAGCTTTGTTGAGTGTTTTTCTGCTAAACCTCTGAATGTCTTTTTCGAAACACTCTCATAAGAAGCAAATGTTATTATTTTTTAAAGATGCATATTTATTTGAAAGCCAGAATTAATCAGAAAGAGGGAGAGACAGAGAGAGATCCCCTTTCTGCTGGTTGACTCCCCAAACTGTGGCCATTGCTAAGTCTGGACCAGGCTGAAGCCAGGAGCCTGAAACACCACCAGGTCTCCTACAAGAGTGCAGAGGCCCAAACATTTGGGCCATCTTCTGCTGCTTTCCCACACACATTAGCAGGGAGCTGTTTCAGAAGTGGAGCAGCCAAGGCTTGTACTGATACCCATATGGGATGCAGGTACCACAGGCAGTGACTTATCCACTGTGCCACGATGCCAACCTCAAAGCACATGTTATTTTTAGCCCTCCAAGAAGCAAAGGAGCAATGCCTTAAGCATTCTCTAATACTGTTTTCATAACCTTTAATCTGACTGGCCTACTTTGCTTTGGACTTCCATTTCTTGGTAGCCACTCTTTGTGCTTTGCTTTCAATATTTACTGGTAATGCCATATTTCATCTTCTGTTCAAATTATTAAAAGAGATATTTCAAGATCTTATGTGCACTTGTTTAAAATTTCTGTTGAAAGTTCTGCTCTTGTCTATGCTGATCTGGGCACAAGATCATTGATAACTCATAGAACAGAAAGTTTGCTCCACTTGAATTTGTCAGTCAGAATTGTATAAATAAATTAACCAAACATGAGATTCCTATGCGGGCTATTGTTTCTGTTGTTTATCATTGGTACTGTTCAATTAGGGCACAAACAAGATTAATGTTTTCCTTGCAACCTGATATGAATTGTCTACTGCCACAGGCTTCACCTTCAACATTATCTTTTTTCCCTCTTTTATATTTGTATTTGTTGCATTTGTTTGGTGGCAGAGAGGTACAGACAGAGTGGGGATTAGAGAGAGATCTCATCCACTGGTTCACTCCTCAAATAATAGCTAGAGCTGTGTCAGGCTATAGCCATGAGCAAGGAACTTCTTCCAGGTCACACGTGTGACAGCAAACCAACTATTTGAGTCTTTATTGCTGCTTCACAGGAAGCTGGACTCTGGTGTGAAACTGTGACTTCAATCCAGATACTCTGATATGGCATGTGTATCTTAACCCAGTGTCCTAACTGCTGGGCCAAATGTCTCTCTCTGCCTTGTCCCTTAAGATGACCAATCCACATGTTTCCATTGATTTTGGAAGATCCCTCTTTTGTGAAATCCATCTCTTTTTCTACGAGAGATAGATTATCTGTATCACTTCTTCATATATCTAAATGACACATTAAAAGCTACATGAGAGATTTGAAAATGCAGTTTTTTGTTGTTGTTGTATTTAGGATTTATTTTATTTATTTGAAAGAAAGAGTTACAGAGAGAGGTAGAGCCGGGTTGGGGGGGGAGAGGGTCTTCCATCCATTGTTTCACTCCCCAGATGACCGCAACAGCCAGAGCTCGGCTGATCTGAAGCCAGGAGCTTCTTCTGGGCCTCCCACATTGGGTGCAGGAGCCCAAGGACTTGGGCCATCTTCCACTGCTTTCCCAGGCCACAGCAGAGAGCTGGATCAGAAGTGGAGCAGCCAGGACACGAACTGGCACCCAAATGGGTTTTCGGCGCTGTAGGCTGGGGCTTTAACCCACTGTACCACAGTGCTGTCTCCAAAAATGCAGTTGTAATTGAAATAAGTGACTTGAAGATAGGGTTTCCAGTTTAGGTATAGATTGTAGGTACTGTCTCTCATGACAATCATTACTTCCTCCCATCTTCCAAGGAGGGTAATAAAATTGACAGCAAAGAACTAATAGGCATTTTCTTTTTACATTATAATCTAACACACAGATAAACTTATGGCCACACTGGGGTTATACAACACTTACTCCACTAATTGTGAAGTTTAAGTGAGAAATTCAGTTACATCAGGTTCCAGCTTTCTCATTAATTAAGGGAGAAAAGTAGACTTTATGATTAAGTGTCTTTAATATGTGTAAATCCTTTTAATCTTCAAACCCTTTTCTCCAGCCACAGCATTTGTGTATCAGGACTAAAGAGATCACATTTTATTTAGTGTTTCTTTTGTTGTTTTCTCAACATGTCAATAATTGAAAGGATGTGCCATGGAGTTCTGCTAGGTGGAGAGAAAATAAATGCCTTCAACTTCAATATAAACACATTAGCTACATGTGAAGATTTAAGCCATCTAATTTGCATAATGAACATTTTATGCCACATTATTTGCACCTGGTTTACAAATTTACTGAGCTTTTCACAACAATTATCAATGAACATATCAAAATGTCAAATATTCCCAAGTGACATTTCAGCAGGCAGTTATCAAAAAGATTTGCTATACGTTTGATATTTGTTGACAGTTCAATTTGCAGCAATTTATCATAAAAGGATAACTATTGAAAAAAGGACTTTTCTTATTTTGATAAAGGAAAAATTGAAGAGAAAAAATGACCTTTAGATCTCTCAAAATGACAAAATTTAATGCAGTTGCAGAGAGAAATGTGTAAACATTTTTAAATATTTTGATTATAAAAAATCCTAATAATAAATTTTAAATATAGATATGTATCAAATACATATTTTATACACTGAATCTCATGCTGTAAATTTTTTTTTTTTTTGGATAGGCAGAGTTAGACAGTGAGAGAGAGAGAGAGAAAGACAGAGAGAAAGGTCTTCCTTCCGTTGGTTTACTCCCCTAATGGCTGCCACAGCCGACGCCATGCTGATTCGAAGACAGGAGCTGGGCGCTTCCTCCCAGACTCCCATGCGGGTGCAGGAACCCAAGCACTTGGGTCATCCTCTGCTGCCCTCCTTGGCTACACTCATGCTGTAAATTCTAACATTCATTTCCATTACTTTTGGCATTTTATATTGTGCATCTAAACAGTAAGCTCACATATACAGCCAGTTTTTCAACTTGCTTTATCAATTTATAACAAAATATGCCTCTGCAATTAAATATTTTTAGTAAATGATTTATTATTTCACATGATATTTTATTATAATGTGGTTACATGGATATCTGTCTAGATAATTATAATATTCATGCCTCCTATCATAATGAAGACTATGATGAACATCCTTGCCATTCAACCCTGCTATAGCTCTGCATATAGTCCCTTGTCATAAGTACTTTAAATGAGTTTTACATCATACATTAAGATAAAATCTGTCATAATATTCCTAAATTGCTTTTAATTATTATTGTAATTTAAAAACATATTTGGATATTGTTTATTGCTTTTGTCACATTTGGATCATTTCTATTCTGCTTTTGCTATGTGTTAACATTAATGTGTTAATAAATATAGATATGTACTGAGAAGTATTACTTTTTGAAACATTAGTCAAAATCATGTTCCAGACATGTCATTCAGAGAAGTATGTTTATATGAGATACCCACAGCAATATCACCAAGATCTTGAAGCATTAACTCAGATGCCTCAAATTGAGCAAATTTTGGAAGTTTTAAATAGGTTGTCAACTACACATGAAAGTAAAAGAAGATATGTTAAACATAAATTAATAGCAAAGAAATTTTATAGGTAAGAAAATATTTTCCAATAAAAAATGTCAGGAAAAGAGTGGGTGTCTGGCCTAGTGGTCATGATGCTGATTGTGATACTCATATCCCATATCTTTGTTTTTTAACATATTTATTTATTTGAGAGGTATAGTTACAGAATGAGAGAGGCAGAGAGAGTAAGAAAGGTGTCCTATCCATTGGTTCACTCCACAAATGGCAACAGTGTCTGGAGCTGAGCCAGTCCAAAGCCAAGGGCCAGGAGCTTCTTCTGGGTCTCTGATGCAGGTCCAGGGGCCCAAGCACTTGAGCTATCCTCCACTGCTCTCCCAGGCCATAAGCAGAAAAATGGATTGGAAGAGAATCATCCAGGACTTGAATGGGCATGCATATGGGATGTTGGCACTGCAGGCAGAGGCTTAGCCTACCATGCCATGGCACTGACCCACCATATCACGTGTCTGAGTACCTGGGTTCACGTCCCAGCTCCACTTCCAAGTCCAACTTCCTGCTAATGTGCAACCTGGACATGTAAATGATGGTTCATACAGTTGGGTACCTGCTAGCTGTATGGGAGATTCAGACTGAGTTTCTGGCTCCTGGCTTAAATGTGGCCTAACCCTGGCTATTGCAGGCACTTGGGGAACAAAACTGTAGATTTAAGCACTCTGTCTCGGTCTCTCTGCCTCTCAACTAGAAACAAAATGGATGGAAGAAGAATTAACCAACTATTATTGATTAGATATCTCCTTGAATCTGTAGTTGATCAAATGTAAGATGGCTCTACCCCTGCACAATCAGCTTGCATTTAGAGCTTCCCAGTGCTTCAGTCTTCATGCTGATGAGGAAGGGAGCTTGAATGATCATGATCAGACCCTTCAGAGATTTCAAAACATCCTCTCTGAGTTCTGGTTCATGTCCCGGTTGCTTGGCCTCAATCCAGTTTCCTGCTGATGTGCCAGGGAAGGAAGCAGAAGACGGCCCCAGTGCTTGGATCCCTCCCCTCCAAGTAGAAGACCTGGATGAAGTTCCCGGCTCCTGACTTTTTCCTTGTCCAGCCAAGGGATGTTGCGGTTATCTGCAGAGTGAACCAGTGGACGGGAGCCCTCTCTCCCTCTCTCTCATTGTCGTCAAATAAATAAATAAATCTTTTTAAAAATGAAGTAATATGATTAACCAACAACTAAAAATATACTTAGTGAACAAAAACTCTGTCATCATTCAGATTAGTGTTTCTAAGTATCGCTAACATTTACTGGGTACCATCCATGTCCAGGAACTTTGCTTATCTCCATGGCTAGAATCATCACTCTGTGGATCACATATCTCTCTCAACATTTAAAAAACATGAGCCCAACATTTGAACTCAGGAGATCAAGAATAAAATATTTACTGAGAGCCAGCTTTTGGGAAGAAAGCAAAACAAAAAGAACCACACTGAAATAATTGTTACTAGTCATGATTGTAAGTGATCTTACTAACAATCTTAATGCTTGTTTTTGTGTGGACATTAATATTTGAACAAAATCTGCTTATTTTGTGGCTGATTCAGAGTCTGTAGATTGTGATATTGATCATGCCATTGATTTGCTGTCTGGCACCAAGGAAAGCACTTAATAGCTGTCAGTTAGTGCTTCTGAAAATACGGAGCTGAATGTGCTCCTCACACTGTTTTGACAATTTAGTGGTAAAATGTCAAAACAATCACAAATCAACATATTTTTAATAATGTCACTTTCATGTATTGCTAACACGAATGCCAATTTGCAGTCACATTTTTAAAAAAACTGCTGATTTATCTCCATTCTTCTATGATTCTGTCAACTTATAATTAACAGAGTAGAATTTTCAGAAAATACAATAAGAAGTCTATTCAAGGTAAGATTTAAAATATATCAGTGTTAATAGTCTAGTCTTTGAATGTTTGAGAAAAGTAATATCCTTGCTATAAGAAATTAGTAAGCGTTTTTCTCTATAAAAGAATGATACTGAAACTGGAATAATACAGAAAATATGCATACAATTAGAAAAAGTTCAAGCATCTAAACTATTACCTACATAAATCAGACACGGCAGATTTTAAAACACGTGCATGTGCATGCTAACCCCATAATGGAACTTTGGGCTATAATTTCCTGCTGCATTTATATTTTGTACAATGGATTGAAAAAGAGAGAAATGAACTTTTCTGTAACCACCTATAATTAAGTGGAAACATGAGGTATCTTTTCTCTGCCATAATAATTAAGTGAGAGATAAAGAAAAATTAAGAAACCACAGAAATAAATTTAACAGTTACTATGAGTCAAGCCTTATGCAATTTGTTTTATACAACCATGTGGAGTAGAAAACACTAAAGGGAAAACTGAGGTGTCTCCAGAGAAGTTAGAACAAAGGAAAGCCGGGAATCAGGTGGCTTTCTGACACGTTAATTAATTACAGTAATAGTAAGTGATAATAGTGTATTATGTTACTAGTAAAAGTGGAAATTCTTAGGTGATTATCTGCGAAGGCAAACTTCAACAGTTTGGCCATAATCATCCATGTTGTATCAAGTTGACTTGTGTCCAAATTCAGAATGGGAAAATTATAATACAAGAAAATCAGATTGAATTTATTGCACTCAATGGATAATCTTTGCTAAGGAAAAGCTGATGGGTAACGTAGATTAGGAAGCATAAAGCACAAATAGGTGTAGCTTAAAAGTGTTTATTCACTAGTTTGCAGATTAAACGAAGTTTAATTTAGACAATAACCGATGATCACCAGTGTTGTCACAGTGGCAAACTGTATTTTCCCCTCTGGGAAAAAGGAACAATTCAGCAGTTTCTCCATGCCTTGGATAAAATGATACTTACTAGGTTGCCATTAAAATTTATCCTATCCTAAGCTACTGAAGTGGTTCCAAAAGTATTATCACAGAATTGTTGGAAATATTTGTTATTTTGTTTTAAATTTTACTTTTTAAATTTTATCTAAATTTATTTTCAGTTTATTTATTTTAAATTTTTACTTTAATCTCACTACCTCCAAAACAGGGCTGTGCGGTGACTCCTCCTCACCACCGCAGGAGAATTAGGCAGGCTGCCTGCAGCTTACCTTGGTGGAGGAGGGGAAGTGCGCCACCCACCACTCAGCCTTCCCCAAACCCGGGGGACAATCAGACACGGTGGAGAGCCCAGTTGAAGCAGGGTCTCACTTTACTGTAAAAGGGAGGTGTTTATATAGCTGAGGTACACAGCGGAGGGTACAGAGCGTGTGGGCAAGGGGTGGGGTGATGTGATGCAAAAGAGTTTTAGCCACTCCTATTATACCACCTTAATGATCATTAGACTAAAGCGCCCAGGGGCTGGGGTGTTTGCCACCAGGGATTTGAAACTTAAAGACAGGTTTTCAAATTTAAGGCAGGCTCAGGAAGTTTCCTCTAGGCCTCTCCAGATTCAGCCTCTCCCACAGGGCTGGATCCTGGAACCTCTGAATCTCCTCTAAGCTCCAATTTTCCTGTTTATAATGTAGGAAAATTTTTTAGTACTAATCCAGAAAATTTGCTAAATCAATTACAATAATGTATAAAGCCACTTGTTGACATGAAAGTTTGTTAATGATATGCTATCATAAAGATTTTTCTTACAAAGGAGATATATAGATATATATGAGGTTAGGACAACCATGTCCTATATTGAAGAACCTGGGTTTAAAACTTAGCTGCAGTCCTGATTCCATGCTGCCACTAATACACAGTCTTGAAGGTAGCAGTGATAACTCAAGTAAATGAGTTCCTACAATTCAAATGAGAGACCTTGAGTGAGTTCCTAGCTCCAGACTTCAATACAATCTGGGGCTGTTGTGGGCATTTGGAGAGTAAGCCAGCAGATGGGAGATTTCCATATTCATTCTCTCTCTCTCTCTCTCACTCTCTCTCTCTCTCTCTGTCTCCTCCACCCACCATCCCTGTCTTCCTGTGTGTGTGTGTGTGTTTATCTGTACCTCTCAAATAAACATTAAATAAAATCCTCTAAAAATACAAGAGAAAAAACAAAATGTCAAGATGAATAGAGCAGAAAAAATGCAAATGTCAAAATGTTAGCCATGCCAAGTTGTTGAACATGATACTGTGGGGCATAGGTCAAAGTTGCACACACTAAGAACCATAGGCCAAATCCACTTTACCACCTGGTTTCCTGGGACCTGTCTCTGAGTAAGCTAAGAAGAATTTTTATACTTTAGAAGGTTGAACAAAAAGAAGAATATAATTTGTGACATGTGAATGTTATATGAAATCTGAATTTTGTTAATATAGCTTTCTTGGAACACAGCCATGCTCATTAATTTACCAGTTGTCATGGCTGTTTGACTCAACTTTTCAACTATCTTGTGATTAACTCAGTCCATTCAACTGACCAAATCCTAAGATGTTTGCTATTTGGTCCTTTTTGGAAAAAAGTTGTTAGCCCTTGCTGGAGGCTAGATATGTAAGTATTTTTTGCTCTTCTTGATTTTTTTTTCAAAATTTCTGAATTTAATTGAAATGAATTTTTAAATGTTTATTTATTTGAAAGACAGAGTTACAGAGAGAGGTAGAGACACAGAAAAAAATGTCTTCCATCTGCTGGTTCACTCCCCAAATGGTCACAATGGCTGGATCTGAGCTGGTCTGAAACCAAGAGCCAGGAGCTTCTCCCGGGTCTCCCACATGGGTGCAGGGGCCCAAGGACTTGGGCCATACTTCCACTGCTTTCCCAGGCACATTAGCAGGGAGCAGATTTGGAAGCGGAACAGCTGAGATTCAAATGGGCATCCATATGGGATGCCAGCACTGCAGGCAGCAGCTTTACCTGCTATGCCACAGCAGCAGCTCCTTGAAATGAATTTTTATAGTTAAAGTGATCCTGTACTCCCTAGTAACTGTAAATCAAATTTAAAACATTATATCCATTGAATTTTTCTCAAGTTGGTGAGGTATTTCATACTATTCTAGCAGTAAATATGAAGATATTTCAATTTGAGTTAAAAATTTTATACAATGGTACTTTGAAATTTCAAATGCACATTTCAGGATCAAGCATTATATACATGTTTATGCATTTCACTTTTTCCTAAGACTGAAGTGATCAGTTATAGCTTCTATTATTGGTAATATCTGGCAAAATTTTAAGATAAAATAATCCAAATGAACCCAAGGATTATTATAGTCAGTTTGTAGACAAAAAAACTCTCATATTGAAGCATCCCAGGTGGATAATCTGTCCAATCTTTCACATATCAAATGGTATACTGCAGTTTTAATTACTATTTCCCTTCAAAAATATTTCCCATTGAGAACACATTGAAATGAACAGAAAAAGTGCATTTTTTTTTTTCCTGTGAGATGGCACAATTGACTCTAGCCTTTCAAGATACCAGTTATAGATGTGTATTATGTTTGTGTATTCTTTTCTTTTAATCTTTTTTATTATTATTATTTGACAGAGTTAGTGAGAGAGAGACAGAGAGAAAGGTCTTCCTTCTGCTGGTTCACCCTGCAAATGGCCACTGTGGCCAGTGCACCGCGCTGATCCAAAGCCAGGAGCCAGGTGCTTCTTCCTGGTCTCCCATGCTGGTGCAGGCACCCAAGCACTTGGGCCATCCTCCACTGCTCTCCCAGGCCACAGTAGAGAGCTGAACTGGAAGAGGAGCAGCCAGGACTAGAACCCGGTATCCATATGGGATGCCAGTGCTGCAGGTGGAGGATTAGCCAAGTGAGCCATGGTGACAGCCCGATGTTTGTGTATTCTTAAGCATGATTGTGTGTGTACATTTATATTTTTATTCCATGTGAGGCAAATAGGACCTCACACTTGATTCCTCGTCAAACAATTTAATAAAAATTTTAGTAATATGCACTATGACAATTGATATCAATATCCAGTATGTAATTAATATGAAGAAAACTCAAGTTATATGACCCATGTACATTAGTTTTATTTTTAAATATAGTAAGAAATTACTTTTAAAAATTCTGTAGGTGAACTTTAGAGGTACATATTGATATGGGGAATTTATCTTTGGAGGAAGTGGGAGAGATAGGCACTTAATACACCAAGACACTTCCATCTGAGAGTGTTTTGTCTACAAGCCAAATATAATAAAATAAATGTTACATAAGCTCTTATATATCAAGCTTTCCAAGAGACAGCAGTGTCTTAACTTCATTTTGTCCTGTATTCTTCTATTTACAAGATTTAGGAATCCAAATATTACATATAATTTATGCCTTTGCTCATGTGCCTTTCTAGCTATCTAGAAAGCTTTTATGCATTGCTTTGATGAGCAGTGTGTAGTTTAATGATGTTTATTCTAGGGGCGGCTAGTGTAAATTGGATTCCAGGAATTTAATTATAGATCATCTTGGTGCCTCCTTCAGGAGTCTAATAAAGAGACTAATTTGATTGCTAGTTGCAGATTTTCATTGAAGAAACATCCCCAGATGGGATTTCCTGCCCATTGCCTTACATGTCTGTTTATGCAAGTTGGTCAATGTTAGAGTTATTAAATGTCAAGGACCACAAATTTAAATAATTTGTTTCTTTTTTTGTGTTTATGTTTTTCCATGACTAGAATTTAAATTGTTTTAGACATAAACAATATTTTATTTTAAATGATAATATTAGTCATCGTCTAGCTTGAGGCAGTAGGCTGCAGGCATGGATATAAATTGAAAAAAAAAATCCTAGTAATTTTTCCAGATCGTTAGAGTTTTTATACATTAAAGTGAAAGGGGGATGTTTGTATTTGTAAGTTTCAGACTTACTTAATGTTAGACTATGAGTCTTTCTTGTGGACACTTTTTTTTTTTCCCCTCAAAGAAAACTTTTATTTAAAGAATACAGACTTCATGCATTTCATTAAGTACAACTTTAGGAATACAGTGATTCTTCCCACTATACCCACCCTTCCACCCCACGCCCCCACTCCTCCACCCCTTCTCCTCCTCTCTCTCCCTTTCCCGGTCCCATTATCCACTAAAATCCATTTTATATCAACTTTATACACAGAAGACCAACTCTGTACTAAGTAAAGAGTTCAACAACTTGCACAGGAAAAAAAGGAAAGAAAAAACAAAAAACCAAAAAAATTCCTCAACAGTTGAGAGAAGGGCTGTTCAAAGTCATTGCATCTTGAAGTTAATTTCACTTTTTTTTTTTTTTAGAAACTTAGTATACTTTAAAGAAGCACCCAAGAATGATATATCTTTTGCAAACACTTAGACATAATTACAATACAACTCTTTGAGGGCATGGGAAGTTAGTACACAATGACACTTGTTAATTTAACAATTAACACTCATATGTGTGATGTCAGTAATCACCCGAGCTCTTGACATGAGCTGCCTAGGCTTTTGAATCCACAAACTCCATCAGTATTTAAACAAAGCCATAAGCAAAGTGGAAATTCTTTCCTCCCTTCAGAGAAAAGTACATTCTTCTTTGATGACCACTTCTTTCCACTGGGGTCTCACCCTTTGTCCTTTTGGACAAATTTTAAAATCACAGGTTATTCACAGAGATGAAACAAATAAGCAGTCCATTACTGAGCAATGTAAGGATAATTGTGGAGCAAAATGTGCTATGGCAAGGTCAGAGAGAATAGAGATTTATTTGTTGTGAATAGGTATTTTTATCAGCTATATCCCTAAAAAAAAATTGGTCCCACCCACTACCTAATTTTGTTGATAGTTCCTTCCTCTTATATAAGAGTAGAATGGAAAGAATCAATAAATTATTAAAACACAGAACAGCTAAAGGATGATAGTTGAAGAAAACAAACAAGCAAACAAACAAAAAACAAAAAATAGCTTTAACTATAGGTGACACATACTGTTAGTAACCAGTCTAAATTCTTATCTGTACCTCAGGTTCTCTGCACTTAGTCACGATCTTTCTTTCTTTTTTCTTTTTTCTTTTTTTTTTTAAAGATGTATCTATTTGAAAGGCAGAGTTACAGGCAAAGGCAGAGAAAGAGTGAGAGGGAGGGAGGGAGGGAGATCTTTCATCCACTGGTTCACTCCCCAAATCACAGCAATGGCTGGAACTGGGCCAATCCAAAGCCAGGTGCTAGGAGCTTTTTCTGGGTCTCCTACGTGGGTGCAGGGACCCAAGCATTTGGGCCATCTTCTGCCACTTTCCCAGATGCATTGGCAGGGAGCTGGATTGGAACTAGAGCAGCTGGCACCCATATGGGATGCTGGGACCGCAGGCGGTGTCCTCAATGGGGGTCCCAGGTCATGACATTTCTTAAGCTTTCCTTTTATCAGCTCACCCGGGGGCTGTTAGAGGATGGCTGTGCTCACTGGAGTCACTAAATTTTCAAGTAAAGCCAGAATTTGAGGTGAATCTTGTTGCCTTTTCTAATGACTGATCTTTCGGGAGGAAAAAAGTCAGGTCTTTTGGTCTTGAGTCTAAATCCTACTCTAGGGTTCATTAAGGGACCAGGCAGAGCCTGGGACATCACCTGAGATCACATACTAAGTTGGCATCTTTTCTCAGCCTGCTTCTTCCCTGCCATGACCTGTTTTATCTCTTCCATGACTAAATCAGTCATACTCCAATATGTGCTTCTGCTCCTAAGCAAATCTGATACTGAAACACACATCCTGCATGAGAAGTGAAAAGTTGTTCTTGGTTATAAGAACAATGTGCATCTTCACAGGTCCAGAGTTAGTTGAAAGAGACAACAATCATTTAAAATATTTTCTAATGATGAACGTGATAATAATAAAACAATGAGCAATTTTTATGTTGCTTCTTGTTAAATATGACTGCATGGAATATCATATGGGAATTGAAATTACAAAGTTTCTGCATCTAAACCAAATTTGGAGGTACTTCAATAGATTCTTAGTAAATGGAATTTAAAAAATGAGATGAATGTGGTGGGAATAAATTTTGAAATCAGTGAGTAGTTCTTTTTAATAATACATTTTCCATGAATATTTTGAAGACCTCTTTTTTTTCTTTTTTTTTTTAAACTTTTATTTAATGAATATAAATTTCCAAAGTACAGCTTATGGGTTACAATGGCTTCCCCCCTCCCATAACTTCCCTCCCACCCGCAACCCTCCCCTTTCCCGCTCCCTTTCCCCTTCCATTCACATAAAGATTCATTTTCAATTCTCTTTATATACAATTATTATTAGAGAGCCTGAAGCATAATTAAATAATATTTTCCACATATCTGGTAAATGATATATGGGAAAGAAGAAGAAAATAATGTCTGTTTGTTGTGTAATTGTGGTTTGTCCATATTGTCAAATGAAGTTGTTAACCAAAGTATCTGAGTGTGCTTTGTTGTGCACATTTTTAGGATGGTTCTAGGTTCTAGAATAGGTTTTTCTGAAAACTACTTTCAAAGTGGTTTCCACTTATAAATCACTGTGAATGGTTCTAGTGTGTGTTATATCACTCTAAGACAAAGCCCAAACTTGCTCTAGACCTAGCATGAACCAATTAAAGAACATTATCAACCGACTGCAGTGTTTGTCTAATTTTTTTGTCAACTAAAATTACATCATGGTGGGGGAAAGGGGAGAAGTTTAAGACACATTCTTCCTAAGGGAAAGTCCTGGAATAGCTTATTAAATAAATAAATAGTAAAGAAATAAATAAAATTTGAAAAAAAAATAAACTAATGGCCTACATTGTTTGAGTCAGAATTGAAAAGCTGTTAAAAAAACATTTGATTCAGGATGTTTAATTAGTGCCTGTAAAAAAGAAACTCATTACTCTTTTATCAGAATGGAAAGTCACTGGAAAACTTAACCTTGTAAATGGTAATCGATAGTTGACTTTTGGGGATGTTGTAAACTCTAACAGATCCTCCGTAGTGATGGACATGTAAAACTCAATAACTTCTGTGTCTGAAATCGGCCTGTGTCCTAAAGGAAATCGCTTTTAAAGTTCTCAGCTATCACTAGGATTTTACAGGAAAGGGATGAGTGTGTGAGTATGTTTAAAAATTCACAAATACAAAGATAAAAAGTTAATACCTGGTGTCAAACTACAGTCAGGGGTCTGGTACTACAATCCATTTAATCTATGAAAGTGATTTAATCTCACAAGGCTGTGGATTCTTTACTGGCCAAATAAGGATAAGTTCTGTTAAAAAAAATTCTCAAAGTGGGAGAAGTGGGAAAAGGCACAAAGCTGCACTCCATCAGCAGTTACAGGAATGAAATACTATATTATTTCCTGGTTTCATCGTTGTTTTCAAGTTGAAAATATTGATGTCTGTCTTGGGCTTTTATCATTGTCTTAGCCCTTGTCTGTATTGCTGCTGAACAAGTACTCTTTCTACTTTGTAGTTGTTGAACTCTTTGTTTAGTGCAGCATTAACCTGTGATCATAGTAAATTAAAAACATATTATCACAAAAATTAGAAGAAAAAAAGATAGAGGGAGGAAGAGAAGTATTCTTAGAATTATATCTATGAATTACATGAAATCTTTTTACATTCATAATAAATAAAAATTTTAAAAAATTACTGTCTATATATGCATGCCTATATATACATTTAACAATTTTATAAACATCAGAAAGCAGAAATTTAAAGAATGTTTACATGTGAAATTACCAAAGGAAAGCTATAATCATGCAGAAAATTATAAGACTGAAAGAACATTTAAAATTAAAAAATGCATTCTTTCAAAACCTTAATAAGAGGTGATTCAAACAATAAATTTGTAACTAAATATAAAAATTTAAATATATGTTATAAATCTAAAATTCTCTATAACCAGTGGGAAAAATCAAAGGTTAACATATGCAATATAAAAATGACAATCTAAAGCCAAAGAATCAGAAAGATAAAAAGCAAAGTTCATACACAGTAAGGAGGAGTTATAATACTGATGTCATGAGAAAAAAGTTAATGTGAAAGAGGAAAACTAAAAAGAGTAGAACATTCCTAATAAAAATATTCATTATGAATGCCTGCATTATTACTGTGGACAAATGTATCAATAGGAATTGATAAAGATGCTTTACTTTACTTAGGCTGCTGAGCCTTTTCCTCTGTTAAGTCACTTTAGTAATAACTCCACATCGTGCATATCTGATCACCTTTCTCATGTAATTGGTTCCTCCTCTTTGACCAGCCCCTTAGTCATGTCTGATCACTAGTCTCAGTTTAAGCCAGTGTGTCCCCTAAACCCTATCCTTTCAATAATTTTCCATCGATTGACATGAACCACATCCTTCGCTATAAAATCCCACTGCTTGTGCTGTATTTGGAATTGAGCTCAGTTCTGTATTAAAGTACTTCCCTGTGGGGAACCGCAGGCTGGCCACCTGTGGGAACCTCCTCATCTACATAGTTTGCAGCAATCGGTCGACCACAAGGCCTAGGAAAACAGCCAGGTGAAACAGATGAAACAGAATGGACTCTGCATAAACAACTAGGAAGAACCAGGTGAAACAGATGAACTTTCGACCTGAGGCTATACACGCCCTTTCATCTGATTGGACGATATCAGCATAAAGGGACATTGGGATCTGGGCAGGGGGGCGCGGCCACGGCCCCTCTCTTCTTCTCTCCCTAGTTTCCTTCTGCCCCCACAAGTAAAAGTTCCTTGAGAACCAATGAACAGTGACCGTGTCGTGACTGCGTTGGACCCTCGCTGCTGAGGGTCCAACACTTCCCCATATTGCAATAGATGTAAGTAAAATCTTTTTTGTCCTGCTCTACTATCCAGCTCTGATTTTTTTTCTGCCATTATGTGCCTACCTGTATACTTTGTAAATACTATATTACACTGTATGGTTTTATGATGAGTTACTTACCTACCTCTCTAAATGCTGACTGTTAGGAAAAGAGTTGCAGATTGGTGTCTCCTCACACGGGGCACCAAAATGTTAGGAAAAGAGTCGCAGAATAGAGAAGAGACAGTGAACGAATTTACAGCCAGACTGAATTTATTTAGAGAAATAAATCTGCAGAGGTGGGTGACCAACTGCCTGCGTGTACACGATGGAGCATGTGGCAAAAGGCCCTGACCCCCAGGGGCCAGGCCTTTTTAAGGAGGGCTAGGGCAGAGGGTGGGGGGTGGGGGTAGGGAGCAGCAGGGAGGGGAATTCCAGAAACTGGGGGGGGGGGGGCCTGGGGAACCTGGAAAAGAATGCAGGGTGGGGTATGAAGGCAATAGGGTGTGAGACCCAATTGAGTTTCAAGAACAAGGAATACATTCCAAAATTTATCTCTTTTGGGCAATGAGGGAGAATGAGCCTTGTGTCCTGTTCCATCACTGACAATTTGCAGATATCTGGTTTTTTACTAGTATGTAGGTACTTCAAATAGTTTGTGGAAAGTTGAATTAAAAGGTAAGTTTATATTGGTGCAAAAATATTTTGAAATTCAGGCATCATTTTTCATAATGCATATTTTCCATAAACTTTTTAAATCAAACAAAAATTAGCAATACTCTTGGCTATCTATTTAGAATATATTACCAATATATAACAAGTGAGATATATCTGCAATGGTGCATTTAAAAGTGCTTATATAATATATAAATATATAAATAATATATATAGCATGTTCCATCATATATTTTAGAACTTAATAAATTTGAAATTAGAAAGTGAATAAGCAAAATCAATTAAGTTCAATAAAATGCCTAGATATGGATTTTAAGATATGGTTGTATTAGCATTTATGATTGCTGGTAAAATAATAGATTATTCAACATGAAATTTTGGGAAAAAAATATTAACTTCCCTGTTCATCCCCAAAGAAGAAAATGCTATCTGTACATCACACATGTGTCATAGAAACACTCTAGTAACTTAAATATTCTAAGCACAAACAAACATAAAAACATAAAATATAAATGATGTTTTCTTTAATTTCAAATAAAGGGAATCAGTTTATAATTATTGCAAAGATTAAAATAAAGTAAGTATCAGTAGAATATGGTTATATTCTAAAAGTACATACCATGTATCAAGGTAAAGAAAAGCTTTTAAATTGGAACATTTGCACATAATGAACCATTATTAGAAGTCAATAAGAAAAAGATAATAATTATGAACACAAACTATGAAGAGTTGATCATTTTAATTTGGCAAAGGAGTTGAAACACAAATGCTAAGGAGACTAAATTACTCTGATATTTCTAAATGAACACTTTACATTATGACTTAATTATAAAAGTCCTAAATATATGTATAACTATCCAAAAGTTTCCCATTGTAATGGTGCAGTATTATTGGACATAAAGTTTTCACATATTAATCATTTCATTTCATTATTTTTTTTTAAAGTTGATTTTATGTATTTGAAAATCGGGGTTACAGGCAGAGGGAGAGACAAAGAGAGATCATCACCAGTTCACTCTCAAATGACAACAGTTGTCAGAGCTGGGCCAGAGCTGAAGTCTGGAACCAGGAATTCCATCTGGTTTTCCCAGTGAGTGGCAGTGGCCCAAGTACATGGGCCATCTTCTGCTGCTTTCCCAGGTGCGCTGGCAGAAAGCTGGATCAGAAGTGGAGCAGCTAGAACTCAAATGGGTGCTCATATGGGATGAATGCAGCAGCTTAACTTGCTGTGCCACAATACCACCCTCTCATTTCATTCTTTTTATTAACAGGCCTATGTGTATAAAATAAAAACTACTGAATTAAAAATTCATCTATGGATTGTTGCTAAAAAGACACTACCTATTAAAAGGTCCTCAAATAAGAAGCAAACATTTGTCACAATTACTTGAAAAATATTTTCATTTGGAAAAAGAGAAAGTGACAATATAGTTTCATGTTGTGATATATATATATATACACATATCTACATACTGTGTGTGTGTGTGTGTGTATATATACACATACTTTAGCTATTACCTATATGTTTATCAAACATTGACCTGGCCATGTTTTTTGTTTTTTGTTTGTTTGTTTGTTTTTTGACAGGCAGAGTGGACAGTGAGTGAGACCTTTCTGTCTTCCTTTTCAGTTGGTTCACCCCCCAAATGGCCGCTATGGCTGGCATGTTGCAGCCAGCGTGCTGCGCTGATCCGAAGCCAGGAGCCAGGTGCTTATCCTGGTCTCCAATGCAGTTGCAGGGCCCAAGCACCTGGGCCATCCTCCACTGCATTCCCGGGCCACAGCAGAGAGCTGGACTGGAAGAGGGGCAACCGGCACAGAATCCGGCACCCCGTCCGGGACTAGAACCCGGGTGCCAGCACCACAGGCGGAGGATTAGCCTAGTGAGCCGCGGCGCTGGCCAGCCATGTTCTTTCTTTTTAGCAACACATTACTAATGAAATCAGCCTAGAAAAGAAAAGAGAGATGGAAATTTAAATATATAAGTAGGTGGAATGTGTATGACTCACTATGCTTTAATGTTCCATCTTATTAAATCTTCATAATGACACAATTAGATAATATCCCTATCAGAACACTTGAAATTTGCATGAGAATTAGAAAATCCTACCAAATCTGGAGGAAGTCGTTCCAGAATTCAAACTCTGGCTCTTAACCAGAGCTTTGATCATTTAATTACAGTAAAGCCACCACAAAACCCACCAAACACAGGAGTTTATTGTTGGGTGGGAGGAACCCAACAGGCTGGAGAGAGAGGGCGAGAGAGGGTGGAAAGGGAAAAGGGGTCAAGAGAGAGAGGTCAAGAGAGAGAGCCACATGTGTGAGGAAGCAGGTCCTGTTACACTCTAGCAAGGGGTAGAGAAGTGGGGGCAGCGAAACACCTTAGGATGAGGTGAAGCTGACACTTGTGGTTGGGACATTTGGTCACCTGACATCTACTGAACCAGGCTGGGCTTAGGACCAAAGCTTATTGTGCAAGGTGGCTATGGGCACCAGAGCCTAAGATTGCACTTGGGGCTTATGATGGCGCCACAGAGAAGACAGCACCATTATACTAATAATTAGTCCCTGATTCAAACAAGACGGTCTCTAACACAAGAGAGTCTAAATCTAGAAACTGCAGAGTGCTTCATCCTTCTCCGGTCTTCTCAAAGTCCAGTGAGATTCTTCAGTGCTTCCTCATCTGTTTTTATTTTCTTTCTAGGCTGGTACTTCAGCTGTGCAATTCTGAGTAGCAAGGGACTATTGGGAAAACACTTCTGAGAAGAAATGTCCTAGATACCATGCAGAGACATCCCATCTCATGGCAGGAGGTAGGTCCCTTTGTTTTAGCAACATTTTATTGTACAGTGAAAACGCTTTACCTCCTGCAAGGCCCCATCCTACTTAATGTGAGTAAGAAGATCTATTTGAATGATAAATAAGGAGCAACTGTGAAAGAAAGGAAGTAACCTTAATGGACTGAAGTACAAAGCAGTGCTTTTATAACATTATAATGAAGGATTTGCATATGGGAAATGATGAAATCAGCAGACAGGAGGGAACGATGGAGAAGCAGAGTGTAATGGCAATATCCTGAGAGTCATCCCTAATTCACAATACCCTTGTAAAGGGAGCCCAGTGAATTCCCAAAAGCGCTCTTTTGCATGATGATCAAAGGTCTCTACAAACTCTTCATGCATTCATGCTGGTAAGAAGGTTTTTATTTCTGTACAAAGAATGCACAGCAGGAAGGTGGGAGATTTGGGGGACATCCTCAAAGAATCCACTGTGTTACTCCTGTCATTACTATTTTTATCCTCCCTTTGTCTATCTCTTCCATCTGAAATTCTTGTTCCTTCCTTTCTTCCTTTGTTTTGCCATTCCTACCACAAATATTCACTTCCCTTCTTGCATATTGTAGTTTCAAGATGCTAAATATATAGAAAGGATGAGACTTCATTCCTACCCCAGAGGAATTCATAATCTATTATTTCAATTAACTAACATAAAAAGTACAAAGAAGAAAACCATTGTCATCATACATTTCAAAGCAAAAGGAAGGGGCTCTGCTGCCTCCTACAAAGCCAGCAACATATATGATCACTGGTTCATGTCCTGGCTGATCCACTTCTGATCTGGATTCCTACTAATGTACATGAGAAAGCAGCAGAGTATGGCTCAAGCACTTAGGATCTTGCCACCCACGTAGGAGAATCGGAATGGATTTCAGGGTCCCAGCTTAGGCCTGGCCCAGTTCAGGCCATTGTAGTAATTTGGGGCAGAACCAGCAGATGGAAAATCCCTCTCTCTCTATTTCCCTATGTAACTCTTCCTTTCAAATAAATAAATAAATATTAAATTAGCTAGTTGGATAAATTTTAAATTATAAATCAGAAATGAAGTTGTTTGTGTCTATTTTTCTATTTTGGATTTTAATTTTGTAGATGAAAATATAAAGATGAGAAAATATTTTTTAAAATGTTTTACTTTGTGCCCTTGGATCAGCATATCCAAGATGACAGATATGATATCAGAGATGACCCCCTAAAATCTGTACAAAGATGTGGCCCCTTAGAGTTCCCCAGAAATGACATCTGAGGTGCCACATGTGCTACCAGAACTTGGGGTGCCATACAATATCACCATATGCTTATTAATAAATCCCCAACATTAATAAGCCCGGGAGGGTGCTTGCCTAATATTTAGAGAAGAATTCTAAATACCAGCATCAATAAACAAGGCAGCATGGTACATTTTAGGCTTTTATTTAGTGCGAAAGGTGCATAGGAGAATGAGAGCTTTGTCTAAGAGAGAAAGGTAAATCTGGGTTCATTCCAAGCACCAGGAACCAGTCACATGGAGGAGCATCTAGGCCATGTGCCCTGAAGGCACAGGGCTACAGCAGCTCCCTCCTGGCCAGGGAAGAAGAGAAGGGCAGACGCACCTTGTCCCATGTTTATAACCCACTTCCAAAGGGGAGTGTTTAATTAACCTGATTGGCAGGTAGGCACTCAGGTGTGGCCAAGTAGGGGCATGAGGTCACACAGGGGCATAGCAAAGGTATCAGGTAGGGCGTGAGGTCACACAGGGGTGTGGTGAAGGTGTGGTCTTCCAGTTCACAAACCTAATTGATTTTAACCTGTATGCCTGCCCACTTCAACTTCTCAGCCCCTAGCAACTACAGAGAACCATCTTTTTTTTTTTTAAATTAAGATTTATTTTATTTATTTGAAATAGGTACAGAGAGGGAGGGATGCTAAGAGGGAGGGAGAAAGAGAGAGAGAAAGAGAGATCTTCCATCTGCTGGTTCACTCCCCAAATGGACACAACTGCTGGAGCTGAGCCAGGTTGAAATCAGGAACCAGGAGCTTCTTGCAGATGTCCCATGTGGGTGCAGGGGCCCAAGCATTGGGCCATTTTCTGCTGCTTTCCCAAGCATATTAACAGGGAGCAGGATCACAAATGAAGAAGTCAGGACATGAACCAGAACCCATATGGGATGCCAGCAACGGATATACCCTCCACACCACAACACCACAACATATCTCAGCCCTGAGATGTGTCTTTACTTAGATAGTACAGATGCTAATTTGGGAATGCTAGATATTTTTCTCCTTAATTTATATCCTGCCACTTATTAATTTCTTAGCCTCATTATTTTTTCATTGCATAATATAATGCAAATGTTGATGAAACTTGCTATCTGGCATCATTAGGGACTTATATTCTTTATTTTTTTTCCTTTACTTAAAGGTTACAGATTTCATGTATTTCATTTATACAGTTTTAAAAACATAATGATACTTCCTGCTCCCTCTCCTACTTCCTTTCTTATTTTACCTTTAATTTTCATGATGACATAATATCAATTTACTCTATGATCATAAGCTTAACCCTCCAGTAAATAAAGAATTCACCAAGTATTAACTAGAGAGACCACTGTTTCTCAGGAGTAGAACAAGGATTGTAAATAATAATCAAATCTCAGGCTCTCTATTTTAATAATATACATAACTTTTTTGTACTAAATATTTTGGTTACTACAAGTCATAGAAAAATGTGATATTTATATTTTGAGGACTGGCTTATTTCACTAGGCATAATGGTTTCTAGTTACATCCATTTTGTTGCAAAAGACAGGGTTTCATTCGTTTTTATGACTGAGTAGTGTTCCATAGTGTGTGTGTGTGTGTGTGTGTGAATACCCCATTTTCCTTGTCCGTACATCAGATGATGGACATTTGGATTGATTCCATATATAGCTAATGAGAATTGAGTTGCTATCATCATGGAGGTACAAACAACTCTTCTATATGTTGATTTCATTTCTTTTGGGTAAATTCCCAGGGGTAGGATGGTTGGGTCATAGGTAGATCTATCATCAGATTTTTGAGGTATCTCCAGACTGTCTTCCATACTGGTTGTACTAGTTCACATTCCCATTGACAGTGTACTGGGGTACCTTGTACTCCATGTCCTCACCAGCACTTGTTATTTTTTTTTTTTTATTTTTGGAAGATAGCCATTCTAACTGAGGTGAAATGAAACCCCCTATGCTTTTACTCACATTTCCTTGATGGCTATTGAACCTGAGCATCTTTTCATAGGCCTAATGGCCATTTGTATTTCATCCTTTGAAAAATGTCTGTTCATGTCCTTAGCCCATTTCTGAGCTGGATTATTTGTTTTATTGCTGTTGAGTTTCTTGATCTCCTTATATGTTCTGGGTATTAATTTTTTATCACATGTATAGTTTGAAAATATTTTCCCACCCTGTTGATTGTCTCTTCACATTGTTGAGAGCTTCTTTTCTGTGCAGAAGTTTCTTAGCTTGATATAATCCCATTTGTCTATTTTTGCCTTTATTGCCTATACTTTTGGGGTCTTATCCAAGTCTTTGCCTAGGCTAATGTCTTGAAGTGTTACTTATGTTTTCCTCTAGTAATTTGATGGTTTCAGGATTTAAGTATAGATCTTGGATCCATTGTGAGTTGATTTTAGTATAGTGTGTAAGGTAGGGGGTCTTGTTTTATACTTCTGCATGCAGAAATCTAATTTTCCCAACATCACTTGTTGAAGAGACTGTCCTTTCTCCAGGGAGTGATTTTAGCTTGTTTGTCAAAGATTAGTTGGTTGAGGATATATAGGTTAATTTCTGGGGTTTCTAATCTGTTCCATATTTCATATGTATATTTTTGTGCCAGTACCAGGCTGTTTTGATTATAACTGCCCTGTAATTTGGCTTGAAATCTAGTATCATGATGCCTCCAGTTTTAATTTTATTAAGATTGTTCTGGGTAGGCGCCGTGGCTCACTAGGCTAATCCTCCAACATGCGGTGCCAGAACCCCGGGTTCTAGTCCCAGTCAGGGTGCTGGACTCTGTCCCAGTTGCTCCTCTTCCAGTCCAATTCTCTGCTGTGGCCCGGGAAGGCAGTGGAAGATGGCCCAGTGCTTGGGCCCTGCACCCGCATGGGAGACCAGGAGGAAGCACCTGGCTCCTGGCTTCAGATCAACGCAGCTCCGGCCGTTACAGCATTTGGGGAGTGAACCAATGGAAGGAAGACCTTTTTGGATCAAAAACTAATAGAATTTCAATAACCCAGATGTTTTTCTATGTGTTTAGATTATTGAATTCTCTAGAGCTGCTATTTCTCTAAAAATATGCTTTATTTAAAAAAATTGGATATTGTAGTTTGATACCCTCTTTCCAGTATAGTTAAATAACTTAGAGAAGAAAAATAGTCGCTGAGATATTTTCTCAGTCTTAGTAATGCTGATTAAAATTTGAAGTCCTCACATAAAGTCCTCAGAATCACTACTCCTGAAAGACAACCTAAGACTGGGTCTTGCAACAAACTGTAGCAGAATAAGAACGTGTCCATATGGTATTCACTGAATCAGAGTTCACTCTTACAAATAAAAATATTTTCCCTGATATTCCACTGTTACCCTGGCTCCTACTTATTAAGGTATGTTTTGCAGATGTCACTAAAAGGCATGCTTCTTGATGACAACTATCTTTAGGAAATGCTGTGGGTCTACTTATCATAATTTATGCTTTTTATCTGGAAAAACAAGGCTGTGACCATAAACAACTAAAGAAGAAAAACAAAGTTTAATTAAGCCACAGTGGGAGTATTGCAAAGCTATTAAGTGTATTCATTTATTAAATCATTTCTCTTAATTTCCTTTATTATTATTATATATCCAAAGAATAAAAAGAGTAACAACTTAGTTCAACATACTGTGGTAAAATTTCATGTTTACTGGAACTCTTCAAGTATATCTTTTTTATATTTGAGACAAAACAATTCATAAATTTTAAAAAGAATATATGATAATAAAACTACATGGGGGCTATTTAAAAGCAGTTCTATGCAAGCACACAATATACACACATATTCACATATGTGCCTCAATTCTGATTCCCTAACATTGTTTTTTTGTTTTGTTTTGTTTTGTTTTGTTTGACAGATAAAGTGAGAGAGAAAGACAGAGAAATGTCTTCCTTCTGTTGGTTCACCCCCCAAAGGGCCACTACAGCTAGTACTGCGCTGATCTGAAGCCAAGAGCCAGGTGCTTCCTCCTGGTCTCCCATGCGGGTGCAGGGCCCAAACACTCGGGCCATCCTCCACTGCACTCCCGGGCCACAGCAGAGAGCTGGCCTGGAAGAGGAGCCACCGGGTCTAGAACCCCGTGCCCATATGGGATGCCGACACCGCAGGCAGAGGATTAACCAAGTGAACCATGGCGCCGGCCCCACATTGATTATAATATTTTATTGTTCTAATTATAATTATTAATTTATCTCCAATGTTAATCTCCTTTATCTCCTCTGTATCTAGCTCTCGTTCTAGCTCTTTATTTGATTCTGACAGGTTGTATGAAAACGATACCAAGGCTCCTAGAGTGCTGGCCAATGAGAAGATCAGAACATGAGAGTGTTCCTGGGAAAAAGGCTGGGTCATCTGGACTTGAAAATGGGGTTAAATAGCTCAGTGCTAATGAAGCGTTCTGAAAGTACAGCTTCCATAATGTCTGAAAGCCCGGAGGTGGAAAGGAACAGTGGTGACTTCAGGAATGGAAATAACTGCAGGCTATTTGATATAAAAAGCTAGAAGGCATCTGTTTTATAATGCAGCTGGTCCAGTAGGCAGAAGTCAGTGCCAACTTCTTTAAGGATAGCTGTTCCCAAAGAGAGTTTTCTTCCACTAAAGAAGGTTACCAAAGGGCTTTTTAAAAAAAGTCGTGGCATGACTATATTTAAATTTTTTAATTATAACCCAGGCTATAATATTGCAAGAAAATTATGACAGCAACATATATAGAGAGATCTAATAGTTAGAAAGCTTTTACAGTGAGAGGGATGGTGTTTCAGAATAAACACATGGCACTGGAAATGGAGAACTATTATGGAGATGCAGTAAAAGAAGTTGATGGTAGCATAATGATAGAAAAGATTTCTAGTTTTTAAGTTGGACCTAAAATAAATAAATCTAAACACTAAAATAACAACAACAACAACAACAAATTAGAATGCCACTTATTAGCCCATAGAGACTTAGGGGAAGAATCATCCAGAAAGAGGAACTTGAATAAGAATTATCTGTTTCCAAATTTTACCAAATTCAAGGAAACCCCAGAAATTACAGGAGTCACAGATCATAGATTTCAATACATCCCCTAAAAGTGTTGAGAAGGGACAGAAATGGGAGGAAATTTAAATAACCCATGGAAAGTGAGAATGACAGCATATTATTAGAATCTAGAATATTTTCCAGTTAATAGAAAGAAACAATATATTAGTAAATCATTTCTCAGATTAACCTTAGATTTTTCCTTTAAGGTTTATTTATTTATTTGAAAGTCAGAGGCCAGCACCGCAGCTCAATAGGCTAATCCTCCGCCTGCAGCACCGGCACACCAGGTTCTAGTCCTGGTCGGGGCGCCGGATTCTGTCCCGGTTGCCCCTCTTCCAGGCCAGCCCTCTGCTGTGGCCCAGGAGTGCAGTGGAGGATGGCCCAAGTGCTTGGGCCCTGCACCCCATGGGAGACCAGGAGAAGCACCTGGCTCCTGGCTTCGGATCAGCACAGTGCGCCGGCCGCAGTGGCCATTGGAGGGTGAACCAACGGCAAAAGGAAGACCTTTCTCTCTGTCTCTCTCTCTCACTGTCCACTCTGTCCGAGAAAGAAAGAAAGAAAGAAAGAAAGAAAAAGAAAGAAAGAAAGAAAGAGAGAGAGAGAGAGAGAGAGAGAGAGAGAGAGAAAGAGAGAAAGAGAGAAAGAGAGAAAGAAAGAGTTACAGAGAAGTAAAGAGGTCTTCCATCTTCTGGTTCACTCCCCAGATGGCTGCAACAACCAGAACTGAGGCCATCTGAAGCCAAGAGCCAGGGGCTTTTTCTGGCTCTCCTACATGGGTGCAAGGGCCCAAGGACTTGGACCATCTTCTACTTTCCCAGGCCACAGCAGAGAGCTGGATCAGAAAAGGAGCAGCTGGGACTCTAATTGGCCCCCAAATGGGATGCTGGCACTGTAGGCCACAGCGCTAGCCCCTCACCTTAAATTTTATCCTGATTTCACCTTGTGAAACAGAGTCCATGAAGACAAAGTGATAGCAATCAAACTTCTCACAAAGGCTTAGGAGCCTGTTCTCTACCAACCAGAAAAGCAAGCCATGGTGAATTCAAGTGAGAAGTGTTAAGGGAGTCTGAGAAACTGCTCTTCAACTTTTTTTTTTTTTAATTTAGACTCTGATCTTTATCTATCTAGCAAATACCTATAAAGCCTCTGATGTTATGGATACAAGTTCACATTGGTCCTATGCTCCTAGAATTTAAGGTTTCAGAAAGACTGCAAATTTAAGACTAACAAGACAGTAACTCACAAGGTATCCTTTGTGTCTCAGTCTAATGCCATGTAATGCTCTTTCCTGAATACCCCATCCCATGGACTGTTTTATAGTAGCTAACATTCCTGTATGTTTATTTTCAATCAAATGTCATTTGTGTTATTTGTGTAAATGCATAGGCATTATTAGTATCACTCATCATTTAATGCTGATACTAATAGAATTCAACAAATGGCCCATATATGCCATATATAGTCTGTAAGCTAAGAATAAATTTTAGTTTCTCCACCAATTGTACAGAAAAAAAAAAATAGAAGACAGAAGAAAGAGCAGGGGGATGAGGAAGAAGAGACACCATGGGAGTGAAATGTATGTGGTCCATAAAACCTAGGATATTTATCTGTTCCTGTGCCGAACAGGCTTGCGAACTACCTGGGCTTCTTGTAACCCCTCTACAAGTATGTATTGAATGATTAATAAGTGGAATTTCAGAATTTTTGTGGCTCAGAAGTGTGATAACTTTAGTAAGGCCAGATGTACACATCGTACGAATCATTAACAATGGTACATTTTGGAAACTATGGTTTTCTCTGAGCTTGAGCAGTTCAAAGTATAGGAATAGCAGCGAGAAAAAGTAAGTTGCACTCATTGGGAAAGTACCCAAGATTTATTCCACTAAAATGATGAAACTGGACTGTAAGTAGTGCATCATCCCAGTATATACCTGGATTGTTGGTCTCTGGAATGCCCAGATAACAAGTAAAACATTATTCCTGAGTATGTCTTTCTGGAAGAGATTAGCAATTGGATCAGGAGACAGAGTAAAGATGTACCCTCACTGATGTAGGCAGGTACATCCAATCTATTAAGGATTTGATTAGAACTAAACAGTGGAGGAAAGGTGAATTCTCTCTCATTTCTTTTGTTAAGACATCCTCGTTTGCTCACGCCATCATACATTAGAGTTCCTGATCCTTTGGCCTTCAGAGTGTAGGGCTTATACCCATAATCCCTTGTTCTATGTCTTTAACCAAAGACTGAATTGTACCACCAGCTTTCCTGATTCACCATATTTTCTGGTTCTCTGGATTACAGGCGGCAGACTATGGGACCTCTTGGCATCCATAATTTTGTGTAAATTCCTGTAATAAATTTCATGTATATATACATAGATATACATATAGCATATGTACATTACACACACACACACATATATATATATAGACACATTTCTTATTCTATATCTCTGGATAACCTTAATATAACACCAATAAGACATTTATTAAGGGGCTGACATTCTGGCACAGTGGGTATAACCACCTAACCTGTGACACTGACATGCCGTATAGAAATGCCAGTCGAATCCTAGCTGCTCCATTCCCTGTTAATGTGCCTGGGAAAGCAGAAGATGTCCCAAACAGATGGATGGAGTTCTAGACTCTCAACTTTGTCCTGGGCCAGCCTTGCCAACTGTGGCCACTGTACTTGGCTTATTAAATAATATCTATTTTAAAGGATGTAGTAGTGCAGATAGGGTCAGTTTTTCATAATGTGACAGCACAGCCAGAAAACCAAGAAAGTTGGAGGTAAATTTGAGTAGACATTGTAACACTGCATGTTAAGCCACTACTTGGGACACCTACATCCTGTATTGAAATACTTAGTTTTGAGTCCTACCTTCAATTCCAATCCAGCTTCCTGCTAATGTGCCAACATGATAGTCTGTGTACTTGGGTTCTTGCCATTCATATGGGAGATGCCAATGGAGTTTCTAGATCCTGGCTTCAGCCTGCCTAAGCTTGGCTCAAGCCTGACTGATGTCAAACTTTGGGGACTCAACAGTGAATAAAGATCTCCCCTCTGCCTCTCTTCGTCTCTCTCTGTTCTTTCTCTGTCACTCTTTCAACTAAATAAACTAATTAAAAACTTGTGTCATAAGCAACCATAAGTAGCTTGAAATAAAAACATGCTGAGAATGATTGACACATTCATTCATTAATGCTATTTATATTCACTCATGTCATAGTCAAGTATTTTCAATAAGGAATGATTGCATAAAATAAAATATGTGGGGCTGGCACTGTTGTGTAGCAGGTAAAGCCACTGCTTGCAGAGGTGGCATCCATATGGGTGCCAGTTTGAGTCCTGGCTGCTCCACTTCTGATTCAGCTCCCTGCTAATGCCCCTGGGAAAGCAGCAGCAGATGGCCCATGTCCTTGGGCCCCTGCACCCATGAAGGAGTGCCAAAAGTCCAATATCAGTGAAATAGTAATAATTAATACTATACAAGTATTAATTTAGTAGTAATAATGAATAGGTTCAAATAACAACTCTGTCAGTTTCTGGCTATGAGGAAGAAGTCATTTAGATACTCTTAATCATAAATGAACATATTATTAGTATATACTGCATAGTTATATACAAATTCAATCAGCAAATGGATATAAAAGATTAGAACAGAATCTGGTATAGTAATCATCAATGTAAAATTTTGATAGTATTAGTAGCCCATGAAATGAAAATTAAAACAGTGCTGAGTTTACCATTACAGTGTAAATTCTAATCTTTTCAGAGGATATTTTTCAATGATATAAAGTCAGCAAATTTTAGCCAATCCTATTCTGAGTTTTCATGGTATTTTTTAGAAAGTGAGAAATTAAAAAATACCATTTTATGTGAGATATTTTCTTAAATGTAATTTAGAATGTAAAAAATTAGCAAAATTCAGCCAATAATGTTTAAATACTTAAATATGTAAGTATATTTTTATGTATGTATAAGTATATATTTATACATATGCAAATTTGTTATAAGAATGTTTGTATGGATATAATGAGGATGAGAATGAGAAATGATAAAATGCTATGCAGCCATGGAAAACCATGCTTTAGAAGGATAATTATAGGGGCCGGTGCCATGGCTTACTTGGTTAATCCTCCGCCTACGGCACTGACATCCCATATGGATGCCAGGTTCTAGTCCTGGTTGCTCCTCTTCCAGTCCAGCTCTCTGCTGTGGCCTGGGAGGAGAGTGGAGAATGGCCCAAGTGCTTGGGCCTCTGTGCCCGCATAGGAAACCAGGAGGAAGCACCTGGCTCCTGGCTTCGGATCGGTGCAGCGCCAGCCATAGCGGCCATTTGGGGAGTGAACCAATGGAAGGAAGACCTTTCTCTCTTTCTCTCTCACTGTCTATAACTCTACCTGTCAAATTTAAAAAAAAAAAAAGATAATTATAGGTGTGAAAGAATGGCTATCATATAAGTAACCTATTTTTCTCCCTCTAATTGTTTCAGTCTTTTGTCACTTGGTTTGTGCCATTCCAACATCATATGCCTACATATAGATCTTGTCCTGTTTTGTATTCTTTGAGATTTATGATCCCTTGGATCTGAGATTTTCTGTCTATAATTAACTTTGAAAAACTCTCAACCAATATTGTTTCAAATATTTCTTCTCTGTTCTCTTCTGAGATTCCATTTCCACATACTGTATTTTTTAAATTGTCACAGATCTTGAAAATTCTGTTCACATTGTTGTTGTTTTATTTATCTTTTTGATCTTTACATTTCAGTTTGGTAAGTTTCTACTGATATACCCTCAAGCTCTCTAATTATCTCCTTGGCTACATCTGGTCTTCTGATGAGTCCAGCAAATATATTCTTAATTTGTTGGTGTTTCTAAGGAATAATCTCTGATTCTCCCTTATAGTTTGCATCTCTTTGCTTGCATGACTCATCTGTCCTTGCATACTGTTTAATTTTATCTAATGAAGTCTTTTGCCCTGGAGGGCAGACTTTTTTTATGGAAAAGCTCTAGGTATATTTCAAATGTGTTTCTTTATTATTCCCTTACTCAGAAACTGGAGTGAATTCTTTTTTTGTTGTTCTTAAAACTCTTTTATTTAATAAATACAAATTTAATAGGTACCATTTTTTTTTTTTTGACAGGCAGAGTGGACAGTGAGAGAGAGAGACAGAGAGAAAGGTCTTCCTTTTGCCGTTGGTTCAACCTCCAATGGCCGCCGCGGTAGTGCGCTGCGGCTGGCGCACCGCGCTGTTCCGATGGCAGGAGCCAGGTGCTTCTCCTGGTCTCCCATGGGGTGCAGGACCCAAGGACTTGGGCCATCCTCCACTGCACTCCCTAGCCACAGCAGAGAGCTGGCCTGGAAGAGGGGCAACCGGGACAGGATCGGTGCCCCGACCGGGACTAGAACCCGGTGTGCCGGCGCCGCAAGGCGGAGGATTAGCCTGTTGAGCCACGGCGCCGGCCAATAGGTACCATTTTAAGAATATAGTGGCTCTTCCCTCCCTACCTGCCTCCCACTTCCACTCCCATCCCACCTCTACTCCCTCTTCCATCCTTCTTTTCTTGACTTCACCATAAGAACCTACTGGAGTTCATGGATGTAAAACACATAAAAATGTGGGGTATCCTAAGAATGCAACCCTCAGGAGTTTCTTACTCTAATTAGGGTCCACATTCAGCCTTCAGCTATTTGTCAGAAATCATACTTTAAATGTTCTTTCCAGGTTGTGGCTCTAGCAGCTTCTGTTTCATGTAACCTGATCTCCATTTTGATACTATTTGCCAGTGTGGGCACCAGTTTTCCCCACAACTTCAATTTTCTGATGAGCCCTATCCTAGGATTAAAAACAGGAGTTATAACTATCAAGCTTTACCTATTAGAGTTACAGATAAAGATTAATGCTTACAAAATGTAATAGAAAATCAGAACTTTTTTAGAAAAGTCTGATGAATTATTTTTTTAATTTATTTATTTGAAAGACAAAAGACATAAAGAGGGATAGAAAAAGAGAGCCTCCATCTATTCGTTTACTTCCCAAATGGCCATAAAAGCCAGGTGTGGCCCATGCTGAAACCAGAAGGCAGGAACTCCATCCTGGACTCCCATGTGGGTGACAGAGACCCAAGTGCATGGGCGGCTTCTTCTGCCATCCCAGTGCTTTAGCAAGGAGCTTGGCCAGAAGTAGATCAGCCGGGATTCAAACCTATGCTCAGTATGGAATGCCTGTGCCACAAGTAGTGGCTTCACCCATTGTACTTCAGTGCCAGCCCCAATCAGGTATTTTATAGACAGAAAACATATTAAAATAAAAACTGTATAGAAGTGATTGCAATCTTGTCAAATCTACCAACAGTTTGAAATATTTTCTTTTGGATGGGAGAGTTGCTTTTTTATCATTATCTATTTTACAAGTTGTTTTCAGCAACTACATTTTCCTTTTGTTATTACAAGTATAATTTGAATATTCTAGAATTCCAAGCAGAGATGGAGTGTGAGTATTTAAAAATTTGGAAAATTTGCCTAGTTTCAGTTCTTGGCTCTCCTCGTGTTTTGAGCATTTTCATAATTATTCCATGCTTCATTTTCCACATCTGTACAATGAGAGTGCTAGCATTGCAACCCCATAAAATTGTCACCAGAATAAAGGATTAATCTGTTCAAGCTGCTGAGGATCTTGAATAAATACCTTGTTATTTATTATTTGAAATAAGCAATTGAGAAACTTTCACTTTTTAATTCATTAAAACACATGTAATTCATTATTTATTTCCCTTGGTAAAGCCACAGTCTCGGTAGCTCATCATCTTCTCAAGTGGATCAATTAACTATTCCTCACCATCTGTTTGGCCAGTCATCTATTCCCTTGCTTCTAGTCATTTGTAATGGCCTTTAACAATGTAGAGGTCTGAGAATGTTAGAAAGTCTACCAGTTTGGAGGATATTTGGCCAGGAGAAAATACCATAGAGAAAAATAAATATTTAGAGAAAATCAAATATGCAACTTTTTAAATAGTTTCTGCAAACCTTAACTCTGCCTTAAAACTCTGACAAAGGTAAAGTAAATGAGTGTTTTACTGTGTTTACTCACTTGACAGCTGTTCCTCTGGAATCAGTGTGTCATTGTGTGAGGGATTTTAATGGAGCTGGCAGGAATCATATTTGACCTTCCTGGTTTATCATACCTTTTATTAATGTTTGTTTGATTCTCATTTAAAAGAACAAAGATATTTCTTAGTTTTGTGAAAGATGTGTTTTTGGCAGGACTGAATCTATTAGCAGCTTGAATTTATATACATAATTAACCAGTTCTTTGATAAATAAATTAACTTTGATTGTTAATGTTGGAAACAAAACAGTAACACTGCATTATGGAAAAGCCCTCAGACTATACTTGTTATACTCTAACATGTTCTATAATTTTCTTTACTCTACTTAGAGCTTTAAATGACACCCTTGTTTTCTACCAAAAAAAAAAAATTCTTATTCTGTAGCTATGATTTTAAATATGAATCTGAATATAGATTCTACAGGATTACATGAAATGTTGAAAATACTGTATTTTTATAAAAAGTATGGATTTAAAATCCTTATTTATATGGTATACCTTATATTCAATAAAGAGAAGGCATAGAATATAGAAAGACAATAGTTTCATCCTAACATGGAGATATATACAATTGTATGAATCCCTGTGATAAAGTGCTATCTATTAACTTTCAAGAAAAATATTCAAAAAATATAATGTTAAATGCTAATAATGATAGATAACTTTTCAGCCTTTTCACATGGAGTTTTTTGTGCTTTACATCTAATATCCTTTCTAGTTTTCTCATTTGCCAATAAAGTAGATGTTACTATCACCTCCTATATGAAAATACTTAAATATTTTACTCCAGTGTTGATAATTCTCTTGGAAAATATGGGAGGAAGAATTTGTTTTTTTTTTTATTAAACTTTTATTTAATGAATATAAATTTCCAAAGTACAGCTTATGGGTTACAATGGCTTCCCCCCTCCCATAACTTCCCTCCCGCCCCCAACCCTCCCCTTTCCCGCTCCCTTTCCCCTTCCATTCATGTAAAGATTCATTTTCAATTCTCTTTGTATACAGAAGATCAGTTTAGTATATATTAGGTAAAGATTTCAACATTTTGCCCATATAGCAACATAAATTGAAAAAAACTACCATTGGATTACTAATTATAGCATTAAATAGCAATGTACAGCACATTAAAGACAGAGAACCTACATAATTTTTTTTTCAAATTAATTAACTTTCTATGCCATTTCCATTTTAACACCAGGTTGTTTTTTTTTTTTTTCATTTCCAATTCTCTTTGTATACAGAAGATCACTTCAATATATAATTAGTAAAGACCTCATCAGTTTGTGCCCACACAGAAACACAAAGTGTAAAAATACTGTTTCAGTACTAGTTATATCATCACTTCGCTTTAGACGACACATTAGGGACAGATCCCACATGGGGTGTAAGTACACAGTGACTCCTGTTGCTGATTTAACAATTTGACACTCCTGTTCATGGCATCAGTAATCTCCCTAGGCTCTAGTCATGAGTTGCCAGGGCTATGGAAGCCTTTAGAGTTCGCTGACTTTGATCTTATTCCGACAGGGTCATAGTCAAAGTGGAAGTTCTCTCCTCCCTTCGGAGAAGGGTACCTCCTTCTTTGATGGCCCCGTTCTTTCCACTGGGATCTCACTCACAGAGATCATTCATTTAGGTCTTTTTTTTTTTTTTCCATGATATCTTGGCTTTCCATACCTGCTATATTCTCATGGGCTCTTCAGCCAGATCCGAATGCCTTGAGGGCTGATTCTGAGGCCAGAGTGTTGTTTAGGACATCTGCCATTCTATGAGTCTGCTGTGTATCCCACTTCCCATGTTGGATCTTTCTCTCCCTTTTTGATTCTATCAGTTAGTATTAGCAGATACTTGTCTTGTTTGTGTGATCTCTTTGACTCTTAGACCTATCAGAGCTATCAATTGTGAGCTGAAATTGATCACTTGGACTAGTGCGATGGCATTGGTACATGCCATCTTGATGGGATTGTGTTGGAATCCCCTGGCACATTTCTAACTCAACCATTTGTGGCCAGTCCGACTGAGCATGTTCCAAATTGTTCATCTCCTCCCTCTCTTTTTCCACTCTTAGATTTAACAGGGGTCACTTTTCAGTTAAAATTTAAACAACTAAGAATAATTGTGTGTTAATTACTGAGTTCAACCACTAGTACTAGAACAACAACAACAACAACAAATACTAAAAAGGATAAAGTGTTACATTGTACATCTAAAGTCAGGACAGGAGCTGATCAGTTCATTGTTGCTTATAGTGTCCATTTCACTTAACAGGTTTCCCCTTTGGCGCTCAGTTGTCACCGATCAGGGAAAACAAATGATATTTTTCTCTTTGGGACTGGCTTAATTCACTCAGCATGATGTTTTCCAGATTGCTCCATCTTGTTGCAAATGACTGGGTTTCATTGTTTCTTACTGCTGTATAGTATTCTATGGAGTACATGTCCCATAATTTCTTTATCCAGTCTACTGTTGATGGGCATTTGGGTTGGTTCCAGGTCTTAGCTATTGTGAATTGCGCTGCAATAAACATTAATGTGCAGATGGCTTTTTTATTTGCCAAATTAATTTCCTTTGGGTAAATTCCAAATCCCTCTTTGCAGATGATATGATTCTTTATTTAGGGGACCCAAAGAACTCTACTAAAAGACTGCTGGAACTCATCGAAGAGTTTGGCAAAGTAGCAGGATATAAAATCAATGCACAAAAATCAACAGCCTTTGTATACACAGGCAATGCCACGGCTGAGGAAGAACTTCTAAAATCAATCCCATTCACAATAGCTACAAAAACAATCAAATACCTTGGAATAAACTTAACCAAAGACGTTAAAGATCTCTACGATGAAAACTACAAAACCTTACAGAAAGAAATAGAAGAGGATACCAAAAAATGGAGAAATCTTCCATGCTCATGGATTGGAAGAATCAATATCATCAAAATGTCTATTCTCCCAAAAGCAATTTATACATTCAATGCAATACCCATCAAGATTCCGAAGACCTTCTTCTCAGATCTGGAAAAAATGATGCTGAAATTCATATGGAGACACAGAAGACCTCGAATAGCCAAAGCAATCCTGTACAACAAAAACAAAGCCGGAGGCATCACAATACCTGATTTCAGGACATACTACATGGCAGTTGTAATCAAAACAGCATGGTACTGGTACAGAAACAGATGGATAGACCAATGGAACAGAATAGAAACACCAGAAATCAATCCAAACATCTACAGCCAACTTATATTTGACCAAAGATCCAAATCTAATCCCTGGAATAAGGACAGTCTATTCAATAAATGGTGCTGGGAAAATTGGATTTCCATGTGCAGAAGCTTGAAGCAAGACCCATACCTATCACCTTACACAAAAATTCACTCAACATGGATTAAAGACTTAAATCTACGACCCGAAACCATCAAATTATTAGAGAGCATTGGAGAAACCATGCAAGATATAGGCACAGGCAAAGACTTCCTGGAAAATACTCCAACAGCACAGGCAGTCAAAACCAAAATTAACATTTGGGATTGTATCAAATTGAGAAGTTTCTGTACTTCAAAAGAAACAGTCAGGAAAGTGAAGAGGCAACCAACAGAATGGGAAAAAATATTCGCAAACTATACTATAGATAAAGGATTGATAACCAGAATCTACAAAGAAATCAAGAAAATCCACAACAACAAAACAAACAACCCACTTAAGAGATGGGCCAAGGACCTCAATAGATATTTTTCGAAAGAGGAAATCCAAATAGCCAACAGACACATGAAAAAATGTTCAAGATCACTAGCAATCAGAGAAATGCAAATCAAAACCACAATGAGGTTCCATCTCACCCCGGTGAGAATGGCTCACATTCAGAAATCTACCAACAACAGATGCTGGCAAGGATGTGGGGAAAAAGGGACACTAACCCACTGTTGGTGGGAATGCAAACTGGTTAAGCCACTATGGAAGTCTGTCTGGAGATTCCTCAGAAACCTGAACATAACCCTACCATACAACCCAGCCATCCCACTCCTTGGAATTTACCCAAAGAATTTGTTATTAATGAGATGTCTGATAATTAACAATAGTTTGTAACAGTTGCTAAGTCACAGGATCAATAGATTTCTCCATAAGATTAAACTCTATTCATACAGCATTATTAAGATGAGAACCAAAAATATATTTCATTAACAAAAATAAGAAGTGTATTTTGTAGAGGGATTTATATTAACAAATGATAATTTTGATTCTAGACATTTGTATAAACTATGATGGCATTCAAATTTAAAATGTAGTTGCAGACAAACATGGTTTAGATATTTCAGTCCAAATGCATTATCTACTCTATTACTTGGAGAATTACAGTCAGTGAGCTAATAGAATAAATAAGAACAGTTTAGCAAACCTGGTTCTAGGCAAACATTTTATATGAGGAAGAGGAATATGCAGGTGGTTGGTGTCATGTTGACAGTAATCTGTTAGATTATTAAAAAGAAAAAAATACAAAAACTTCAACTTCCTCAACAGTTGACAAACTTGGATTGCTGCTTTGCTTCTTCCTAGCTATTAAGCCTGAGGCAAAAAAAATGAATGCAAATTTGAAATACTTGAAAATCTAAGCCAAGCATTGGGAAAAATTTCTGATATGAGAGAAGGTAATTGATTGCAGAAGTTTGTGAAGATGAGGTATAAGAAGGACCATGAAGGGCTATAATTACAGATATGCATATAATTTAATTTTTTAAAAACTTAATGTAATATGTGTATATTATTATATATATAAAAAACTGCCAAATTGGCTGCTTTGAGTTAAATCATTCCCTCTTCCCAAAATTCATAAGTTGAAGTACTAATCCCTAAAGGAGTGGTATTTGCAAATGGGATCTTTGAGAGATGATTAAGTTTATATGAGTTCCTGAAAGTGTGTTCCTTAGGATAGGATTAGCATCTTTATAGAAGGGACACCAAAATGTGCCTCACCCCCACCTGCTCTACCATTTTGAGGACCCAGCAAGAAGGCAGCTCTCTACAGCACTGAGTGTGAGGGCTTCTCTGTGTCCCTTGAGCAGTCTTGCAAATCTATTCTAAACTCTACTCTGTCCTAGGCCAGGGTAGTAACTGTTTACTTGGACTTTTAAGGCACATTTATGCATTTTGAGGCCCCATGATAACTGATCGAGGTGGAGATAGGGAGCATTTTCCTTCTGGTTTGGTGTTATAAGTTGTGGACATCCTACTGCCCTCATCATTCCGGATGTTTGTGGGGGCCACCAGTACTCAGACCAGGGATATCTACTTCCCCAGAACTTAACCGTGTTGGCACCCTCAATTCAGACTTCCAGCCTCTAAAATTGCAGTTTCTGTTTAGGCCACTGTATTTATGCCATTTTGTTATTTCAGCCTGAACTAATATAGTACTGTATCATTTTTGCATTTCTACCAGCAATAAATGAGAATTCCTGTGGCTCCACATTCTTAGACAATTTGCTGTTATCAGGCTTCTATATTTTGATCATTCCAATATGTGTTTAGTGGTGTCCATTGCATTTTGTTTGCATTTTCCTGATGACAGAGTATATGGAGCATATACTTATTTACAATCTGTGTATATTCTATGGTAAGATATCTTTTCAGTTCTTTCAGATAGTTTTTAGTCAAGTCATCTATTGTCTTACTGTTTTTATTTTTAAATATTTTTGTACATTTAGAATAATAGTCCTTTTTCACATTCACATATGTCATCTCAAATATTTTCTCCCACTCTAGGGAGTGTTGTCCCATTCCTTTGATGGTTTTTTTTTTTTTTAAATTGGGAAATTTTAACTTTTCTGACGTGAATGAATAACCCCTTATTGATTCCAGAAACTTGTCAATTTTTTCATATTTATTATATAGAAAGGCATGTCATCTGCAAACATAGACAGTTTGTTTCTTTGTTCCTATCAATAGCCTTTAATTTCTTTTTCTTCTTTTACCAATATCTAGGACTTCCAGTGTATGTTGAAAAGAGGGTGGGAGGAGACATCCTTGTCTTGTTCCTGCACTTGGTGGGAAAGCTTCTAGCTTCTCACTATTAAATGTAATGTTAGCGATAGGTTTATTGAAGATTTTTATTATCCTATTAAGGAAATTCCTTTGTTGTAGGGTTTCTCAGATGAGCAGACAGGACACTAAGAGTGTGCCACTGGATAGCTGTGTGCTCCCACTTTTATTTAGAGGGTACCAACAACTCTACAAACCAGCAGGCACATAGGCAAGGTTATACATCAACTTAAAGGTTTGGGAAAAGGAAATCATCGGTCTGGTGATCTAACATAGGGATTAGAGCCGTGTTGTAAATCTTCAGAGACAGGCCCATTTAGGTGCCAGTGCAAATTTACCAATTCCTGGAAACACCCCAGGTACCAATTAATGTCCATTAGCCTCCTCTGCTCCCACTGTCACATTCTTTTGGGACAGGCATGCTCATCCTTGGCTTTTTTGGCAGGAGCAGAAACTGCATGCAGCCTTGCCTCTAATTTCAGGAGTGTGTGCCCCCCTGAGAAGCATCAATGCAGCATCTCTGTACTTTGTATTCCTTATTTACCTTTATTTTTAATCATAAATAAGTGTTTTTTTTTTCTGCTTATGTTATTGTGATCATGTGCTTCTACTTCTTTAAATTCTGCTATTTCACTTTTCTTTCTTTTTTTTTTTTTTTTTTTTTTTGACAGGCAGAGTTAGACAGTGAGAGAGAGAGAGACAGAGAGAAAGGTCTTCCTTTTTTTCTGTTGGTTCACCCCCCAAATGGCCTCTATGGCCATGGCACTGCGCCAATCTGAAGCCAGGAGCCAGGTGCTTCTCCTGGTCCCCCATGCGGGTGCAGGGCCCAAGGACCTGGGCCATAGCAGAGAGCTGGACTGGAAGAGGAGCAACCGGGACAGAGCCGGGGATACCGGCGCCGCAGGCAGAGGATTAGCCAGGTGAGCCAAGGCGCCAGCCTATTTCACTTTTCTATCCATTGATCTATACCTCTAACAAATATTACATTAATATTTATTTTTTAAAGATTTATTTATTTATTTGAAAGGCAGAGTTATGGAGAGGGAAAGGCAGAGGCAGAAAGAGAGAGATCTTCCATTCACTCATTCACTCTCCATAGGGTTCCAACAGCCAGAGCTGGGTGAGGCTGAAGCCAAGGGCACAGAACTTCATTTGGGTTTTCCACATGGATACAAGGACCCAAGCACCTGGGCCATCCTCCACTGCTTTCCAAGTCCACCAACATGCAGTTGGATTGGAAGTGAAGTAGACAAGACTTGAACTGGCACCCATATGGGATTCTGGCATTATAGGCAGCAGCTTAGCTTGCTGAGTACTTGAGTATTTTAAGTGTTCAGCCAGGCTTGTGCTTGAAATAATTTTTTTTTAGTTGTTATGATATATAGTTCTTTTTTCTAGACTTTTAGACTTAATTTGCTAATATTTTGTACAAGGACTTGTACATTTGTGTTCATGAAAAAAAAAGGTCTTTTTTTCCATAAGTTGTGATTGTTATTATATGCTGGCCTCATAATAACAAATACATGGTCAGATGTATTCCTCTGCTTGTGTATTCTAGAAAAGATTTAAAAGATACATATATTTTTTTCCATGTTTGGTATAATTTGTCAGTGAATCCACCTAATCTTAGTCCTTTCTGTGTTCATAGCTTAACTTCTGTGAATATTAGTGTATATGCCTTTTTGGCCCATTTTACCAAGGTTATTGAATGTGTGAACCTAGAATTCTTTCCTTAGTATTTCTTTGGGTTTTTTTAACTTTTATTTAATAAATATGAATTTTCAAAGTACAGCTTTTGAATAATAGCAGTTTTTCCCCCCCATAACCTCCCTCCCACCCACAACCCTCCCAATCTCCCACTCCCTCTCCCATCCCATTTACATCAAGATTCATTTTCAATTCTCTTTATATATAGAAGATCAATTTAGTATATCTTAAGTAAATATTTCAACAGTTTGCACCCACATAGAAACACAAAATATAAAGTACTATTTGAGTACTAGTTATACCGTTAATTCACATAGTACAACACATTAAGGACAGAGATCCCACATGAGGAGTAAGTGCACAGTGACTCCTATTGTTGATTTAACAGTTGACACTCTTATTTATGATGTCAATAATCTCCTGAGGCTCTTGTCATGCACTGCCAAGGCTATGGAAGCCTCTTGAGTTCGTGAACTCTGATCTTATTTAGACAAGGGCATATTCAAATTGGAAGTTTTCTCCTCCCTTCAGAGAAAAGTGCCTCCTTCTTTGGTGGCCCATTCTTTCCGCTGGGATCTCACTACCTGAGATTTTTCATTTAGGTTTTATGGTTTGTTTTGGTTTTTTTTGTTTGTTTTTTTTGTTTTTTTGCCACGGTGTCTTGGCTTTCCATGCCTAAAAAAACTCTCGTGGGCTTTTTAGCCAGATCCAAATGCCTTAAGGGCTGATTCTGAGGCCAGAATGTTGTTTAGGACATCTACCATTTTATGAGTCTGCTGTGTATCCTTCTTCCCATATTGGATCATTCTCTCCTTTTTAATTCTGTCAGTTAGTATTAGCAGACACTATTCTTGTTTTGGTGATCCTTTTGACTCTTAATCCTATCATTATGATCAATAATGAACTGAAACTGATTACTTTGACTAGTGAGATGGCATTGGTGCATGCCATCTTGATGATATTGAATTGGAATCCCCTGGCACGTTTCTAACTCTACCATTAGGGGTAAGACTGAGTGAGCATGTGCCGAACTGTACATCTCCCCCATCTCTTATTCCCACACTTATATTTAACTGGGATCACTTTTGAGTTAAATTTAAACACCTAAGAGTAATTGTGTGTTAATTAAAGAGTTCAACTAATGGTATTAAGTAGAACGAAAAATACTAAAAGGAATCAAATAGTAAGTTGCTCCTCGACAATCTAGACAAGGGCTAATCAAATCATTGTTTCTCATAGTGTCCATTTCACTTCAACAGGTTTCCTTTTTGGTGCTCGATTAATTGTCACTGATCAGGGAGAATATATGATATTTGGCCTTTTGGGACTGGCTCATTTCACTCAGCATGATGTTTTCCAGATTCCTCCATTTTGTTGCAAGTGACTGGATTTCATTTTTTTTTTTTTACTGTTGTATAGTATTCTTTAGAGTACATGTCCCATAATTTCTTTATCCAATCTTCTGTTGATGGGCATTTAGGTTGATTCCAGGTCTTAGCTATTGTGAATTGAGCTGCAATAAACATTAAGGTGCAGACTGCTTTTTTGTTTGCCAATTTAATTTGCTTTGGGTAAATTCCAAGGAGTGGTATGGCTGGGTTGAATGGTAGGGTTATATTCAGGTTTCTGAGGAATCTCCAGACTGACTTCCATAGTGGCTTAACCAGTTTACATTCCCACCAACAGTGGGTTAGTGTCCCTTTTTCCCCACATCCTCTCCAGCATCTGCTGTTGGTAGATTTCTGAATGTGAGCCATTCTAACCGGGGTGAGGTGAAACCTCATTGTGGTTTTGATTTGCATTTCCCTGATTGCTAGTTATCCTGAACATTTTTTCATGTGTCCATTGGCCATTTGAATTTCCTCTTTTGAAAAATGTCTATTGATGCCCTTGTCCCATCTCTTATGTGGGTTGTTTGTTTTGTTGTGGTGCAGTTTCTTGATCTCTTTGTAGATTCTGGTTATTAATCCTTTTTCTGTAGCATAGTTTACAAATATTTTTTTCCCATTCTGTTGGTTGCCTCTTTACTTTCCTTACTGTTTCTAGTTTATTTTTAAAGATAAGATGCAGCTCCGGAAAGTTTCTGCACTGGTGACAATTTCAGTGGTGCAGTGAGAAGGTCTGGAGTCAAGTTTGGATCCCTTTAGTATCTTCTGTAGGATGAAGTCCATTGAGGCAGCTCTGCAAGAGTAGTTGAGTGCATATCTCCCAGCAGTTCAAAGCACAGCTAAGATAGTTAACCGCAGCAGGGGGGACCATAGCTGAGACTGGGGCCTGTCATGTTCTGTTGTGGGACAGAGACTACTAAACCCATCACAGAGGCTCAGAAAGATAGATAAGTCATTAATATGAGTAATGGTGGGGTCTCCCCTTGCGTTCTCAGATAAGCAGTACTAAGCTGGAACCACCGGGGGATTTGAGCCTAGATACAGGACAACTTTCAAGTGTACTGTTGTGACCAATATTAATATATAGATGAGCCTTTTTACAAGGGTATTATGGTGCATGTTTTCTCCTATATCCCTTGTATTATTGTTTTGTTTGCAGGCTCATGGTCACATGAATCTGTATCCAACCACCTAGAGTAATGGGGTTATTTCTGAGTTGGTGTCAGGAGCACTATCAGTGTGTCTCTCACCTAAGTACAAGTCCACACTTTCAGGTTGGTCTTCCTGTGTCTTACCCTCCACTGGATTTGTACTACCTCCCACTCTTGAATCCCGTGGCTCCCACAGAGACTCCTGTCTATAGATCAGCACATAATTCTTGTAGTTGTGATAGGGTTGGGGGATAACAATGGGTGACCCTATATTCTCCCATCTTGCTTATATCACCCCTCTGATTTTGTACTCTTTGTTTGCTTTTTTATTTATTTGTATTGCTTTAAAAAAAGAAAACATGGGTTACAAATTTACTGAGGTCCCAAGAATCAGGGATGAAAGAATTTTTTTTTAACTCTGAATTTTGTTACCTTCTTAAATAGGATTACATTTACTTTAAACACACACACACACACAATTACTAGCTGATGCCTATCGGCTCTACCAAGAAGTGGTTTCAGGCTTCCGCAGGTATTATTAGTTCTATCATTTCTTTTACTTTTAGGACTCAGATTTTCCTCTGAAGGATTGGATCACACCATTCGAGAGTGGTTCTTAGACCTCAATGGGAGGACTGAAGCAATTGCCAATACCCTTTTTGTGGGACAAAAATACCAGTCTTATTTCAGAAAACAACAGAAATATCTGTTTATATTATTAGAAATTTTTGACTCATGATATACTAGGAGTATCCTGTGGTACATGACATATGGTACAAGAATCAGCTAACTCAGCTGAGGGCTGTTGACATGTGATCACAAGGCTACCTTATTTTGAGTTGTGTACCCTCTGTAATTTTACCCCCTAATGTCCAGGTATTCTAGCAGTCTTGGAACTCAAACTCTGAATCCACAGCCATAAAGATTACAATTTCCTGCTTGAGCTCAGTTCCTCTTATTCTACATCAAATGGTGTACAGAATCCAAACAGAAGAATCTAAAATAATACGGTGAGTTTATTTTGTGTTCTTCCATCTTTCAAGATGATGGTCCCTCAGGTTCCTTCCTATATTGGTTGCTCCCAATACTTTCAAACTACTGTCGTTGTTGTTTTGTCATATTTGCATATCTTTCTTTTATATTGGGATGTAAAATGGAATTTTAATCTGTATATGTATATTTTTTGAGCTTTAGAACTGGATGAAGGCTAAACATAAAAAGCGGAGTTTTCTGCCTCCCACTCAAAACTTCCTTTTTTATGAATGTCTCTCTTAAGTGTGGTGTATTTGTTAATATTGAACAACCAATACTGATATGTTATCAGTATCCAAGTTCTATAGCTTACATCAAGATTCACTTTTTGTGTTACACAGTTTCCCTATAAGGTTTTTTTTTTTTTTTTAATTGACAGGCAGAGTGGACAGTGAGAGAGACAGAGAGAAAGGTCTTCCTTTACTGTTGGTTCACCCTCCAATGGCCGCCACGGCCAGCGTGCTGTGGCAGGTGCACCGCTCTAATCCGAAGCCAGGAGCCAGGTGCACAGTGGGTTCAGGGCCCAAGGACTTGGGCCATCCTCCACTGCACTCCTGGGCCACAGCAGAGAGCTGGCCTAGAAGAGGGGCAACCAGGACAGAATCCGGCACCCCAACTGTAACTAGAACCCGATGTGCTGGCGCCGCAGGCAGAGGATTGGCCTATTGAGCCATGGTGCCGGCCTCCCTATAAGTTTTGACAAATGCATAATACCAGGCATCCACTATTATAGAATCATGTGGATTAGTTTTACTGCCTTAAACATCCTCTGTGCATCTACTTATCCTTTTCTCCACCCTTCTAAATTCCCAGAAACCTCTAATCATTTTATTCTCTTTACATAATTGCTCTTTCCAGAATGTTATGTATTAAAAATCATACAGTATGCATCCTTTTTAAACACTTTCTTTCACTTAACAATATGCATTATACGATACTCTGTGTCTTTTCAAATTTTAGGGTTTTTTTTTAACTTATTTTATTTATTTGAAAGAGTTACAGAGACAGGTAGAGACAGAGAGGTCTTCCATCTGTTGGTTCATTCCCCAGATTGCCACAATGGCTGCAGCTGCACCAATCCGAAGCCAGGATCCAGGAGCTTCTTCCAGGTCTCCCACACGGGTGCAGGGGTCCAAGGACTTGGACCATCTTCTACTGCCCCCCCCCCCCAGGCCATAGCAGAGAGCTGGGTCGGAAGTAGAGCAGCTGGGACTAGAACCAGAGCCCATATGGGATGCCAGTGCTTCAGGCCAGGGCTTTAACTTGCTGTGCCACAGCACCAGCCCCAAATTTTAGTTATTTTTAGTACTGAAGAATATCCCATTGTGTGGTTGAGCCACAGTTTATCTATGCATCTACTGGAAATTTTTGGAGCCTTAGGATACTGAAATTTATGTTGTTAAGTTTTAGATTTGCTTGGAATCTATCATTTATCTTCTTTATCTTCTTTCTGATTTTTCCCTTATGGAAAGAGAACATCTATCCTCTGCCTGTCCCATCATTGTATTTTGGAAGAACATGTCTTGTTTCACAAGTTTACAACTGGAGAGAAGTTTAGTCTCACAATAAATCATACCTCAAGTCTCAGCCACATTTGACTCAGATGATATTTAAAAGAAATTGTGGGGGCTGGTGCTGTGGCACAGCAGGTTAAAGTCCTAGCCTGCAGCACCAGCAACCCATATGGGTGCCAGTTCATGTCCTGTCTACTCTACTTCTGATCTAGCTCTCTGCTATGTCCTGGGAAAGATGGTCCAACTACTCAGGCCCCTGCACCCACCGGGGAGACCAAGAAGAAACTCCTGGCTCCTGGCTTCAGATTGGCTGAGCTCTTGCCACTGCAGCCATTTGGGGAGTGAACCAGTGGTTGGAAGACCCCCCCCCCCACCTCGCTGGCTCTACATCTCTCTGTAACTCTGACATTCAAATAAATAAAATAAATCTTTATAAAAGATAGAGATTCTGGGCCTCAGACTTTAAGATGATATTGGAATGAACTATGAATGAAAATATTTACCTGTGAGAACAGCATGAATTTTGTGAGGACAGTAGCACAATGCTATGGATTAAATCATACCTACTCCATTCTTGTGCTGAAGCCTTAAACACTGTTAAGACTGCATGTTTTAAAAGACTTATTTATTTTGAAATGAAGTCAGAGTACAAAAAGAGAGGGAGAGGGAGTGGGAGACAGAGAGGGGAAAGGAGAGATCTTCCATCTGCTGTTCACTCCCCAGATGGTTACAACAGCCAGCATTGGGCCAGGCCAAAGTCAGTAGCTTCATATGGATCTCCCACAGGGGTGGCAAGGGCCCATGCAGTTGGGTAATCTTCCATTGCTTTTCCCAGGTCATTAGCCAGGAGCTGGATCAGAAATGGAGTGGCTGGACATGAACTGGTCTCCATATGGGGTGTTGGTGTCATAGGCAGTGGCTTTACCCACTACACCACAGCATCAGTCCCCAGTGGGACTGTATTTTGAAATGAGTCTTTAACAAATTAATTAACCTTTTAGTGAGGATAGAAGAGGTGAATTCATGGCCTTATAAGATATCTCTCTCTCTCTCTCTCTCTCTCTCTCTCTCTCTCTCTCTCTCTGTGTCTCTCTCTCTCTCTCTCTCTCTCTGCCTCTCCCCCCTTCCCCCGTCCCCTCTCCTCTTACAAAAGTAATTTTATTATAAATACAACCAGGTCTCAAGTACTTAAAGAACTTCTTCAATATTATTTAACAAAGTGCATTGGACTGAGAGGAATTTGATGCTTATTTTTTGATAAGACAGCTTAAGTCAGCATTAAACTACTCAATAATGGTATTTCAGTTATTTGTTGGGGAATACAATCAGTTCAAAAATATAAAAGTTTTTTTTAACTTAAAAAATATTTTGACACATCATGGACTTTCCCTGTATCCTGATAGCAATAAAGAATATGGAAACCATAACCAATCAGATGACTACAGGATTTAGTAACATCTAGATATAAACCAATGTTGTTTCTCCTTGCCTGTGTGGAGCTCCAGGAGATAATGGAGCAACATCAGAAACAACAGGGAGTGCTCACAAACAGAATGCCTGTGGCTGCCCCTGTTGACAGGCTGTACATCAAGCTAAGAAAAGGTACATCAGGTTCAACACAACTGTTCATGATATGACACAAAAGGAGAACGTAGGAGAGCTCCCATGGAACCAGCTCCACTTTTACTGCACAGCCCTTGTTTTACTTGAAAGTGACCAGTGTTTTCCATGCATAGCTCTCTCTTTCAGTGGCAGCCAGTGGGTGAAAAATGAGGGTCAAAACTAACACATTGGGGCCAGTGCTGTGGCGCATAGGGTTAAAGCCCTGGCCTGAAACACCAGCATCCCATATGAACGCCGGTTCTAGTCCCGGCTGCTCCTCGTTTGATCTGGCTCTCTGTGATGGCCTGGGAAAGCAGTGGAGGATGGCCCAGGTCCTTGGGCCCCTGCACCCACATGGAGACCCCGGGGGAAGCTCTTGGCTCCTGGCTTCGGATCGGTGCAGTTCCAGCTGTTGCGGCCATCTGGGGAGTGAACCAGCAGATGGAAGACCTCTCTTTCTGTCTCTGCATCTCTCTGTACCTCTGCCTTTAGAAAAAAATAAAACTAACACATTTTTTCTGACAAAGTTTATTTACTTATTTAGAAGGTAGGGAAGGAGGTAGAGAAGAGAGAGAGAATAGGTGTCCATCTGCTGGTTCACTCTCCGAGTGCCTGCCATGGTTTAGCCAGGGGCTGGAAACTCAATCCAGATCTCCCATATGTGTAGTAGGAACCCAATATGCTGAGCCATCACCTTTGCCTCCTAGGGTCTGCAGTAGCAGAAAGCTACAGTCAGGAGCTAGAGCTGGACTTCAAGGCAGGGCACTCCAGTGTGGAATGTCTGCATGTTAACTCCTGTCTTAGCCATGAGTCTAAACACCAACTCCAGCATATGTCTTATAAGCAAGAGGGGTCCAACTGCTGGTGGGTGAAGATATCTACGAGTGACTTCTTTCAGACCTCAGATCTGCCATGAACTAAGTATGATCTTGGACAAGTCTCTCAGTCCTTGGTTCTGAGTTATTGAATCTAAAAGAAGTGATTGTGCTTGGGGGTTGTTTTCTGTGTAACATAATATGTTTATTAAAATTTAAGATGTTTTGTAGATGTTTTGTTAAGACAGCAACAAGCTGTGTAAGGGCCATTGTATTATTTAGGGGAAGCATGCATTTCTTAGGATGGAGGAGCAGACTTGTGCGATTTAGGGGCACAGAGGACTTTGTCTTTCTGCTATTTTATCTGATACTATCAAAGTACTAAGGATTAGAAAGGGGGATTGTTTGTTAAAGGCCACATTTTAAATTGTGTACTAAATGAAGTGGGATATTTTTTGACCCTAAAGAGAAAATCCAAGAGAAAATTTATGTCACCAACAAGATATCATATCTTCAGTTCTTCTCCATAAATATCTGAGACAGCTGCTGATTGCCTATATGTTCCTTGTGTGTCTTAAAGCTCAATATGACATGTAATCTTGTCTCATGAATTTTGTTAGAAGAGTTCAGAAGTAAAATTTTCCATAAAATTTTCTGAAGGGATGTATTCTTGAACTACAAACATTGTTCGTTTAATGCAGTATACATTTTCGTGTGTGTGTGGAGGATGAAGAAGGGAAATTCCATGGGATAGAAAATGGAGTATCAATCGGACTTGCCCCAAATGGTAGAGTTAGAAACCTGCCAGGGGATTCCAATACAATCCCATCAAGGTGGCATGTACCAATGCCATCTCACTAGTCCAAGTGATTAATTTCAGTTTACAATTTATCACACTGATAGGTCTAAGAAACAAAGGGATCATACATATAAGACTAGTGTCTGCTAATACTAACTGATAGAATTAAAAAGGGAGAGAACGATCCATCATGGGAAGTGGGATACACAGTAGACTCATGGAATGGCAGATGTCCTAAATAGCACTCTGGCCTCAGAATCAGCCCTTAAGGCATTCGGATCTGGCTCAAGAGCCCATGAGAGTATTTTAGGCATGGAAAGCCAAGACACTCTGGAAAAAAAAAAAAAAGAAGAAGAAGACCTAAATGAAAGATCTCGAAGAAGACCTAAATGAAAGATCTCTGCGAGTGAGAACCCAGTGGAAAGAACGGGGCCATCAAAGAAGGAGGTACCTTTCTCTGAATGGAGGAGAGAACTTCCACTTTGACTATGACCCTGTCAGAATAAGATCAAAGTCGGCGAACTCAAAAGGCTTCCATAGCCTTGGCAACTCATGACTAGAGCCTAGGGAGATTACTGACGCCATAAACAAGAGTGTCAAATTGTTAAGCCAACAACAGGAGTCACTGTATACTTACGTCTCATGTGGGATCTGTCCTTAATGTGTTGTCCAATGTGAAGTATTGCTATAACTAGTACTGAAACAGTATTTTTACACTTTGTGTTTCTGTGTGGGTGCAAACTGATGAAATCTTTACTTAATATATACTAAATTGATCTTCTGTATAGAAAGTAATTGAAAATGAATCTTGATGTGAATGGAATGGGAGACGGAGCGGGAGATGGGGGGGTTTGAGTGGGAGGGAAATTATGGGGGGGAGACATTGTAATCCATAAACTGTACTTTGGAAATTTATATTTACTAAATAAAAAAAGAAAAAATGGAGTATATTTCAAAGAAATTAAGTTGAAGTTTTTTAGAGTTCTGAAACAAATATTTGAGTGTTAGATAAGTCTACTACTTTGATAGTTATATTAAGTGATTAGATCTTACAGTTTTAAGAGTGTTAAATTAATTCCTTGACTGTGGTGATCTCAATTTTATGTGATAAATATGCATTATCATACAGTATAATGGAAACACATTCTACTCACACCATCGGAATATTCTTCCTTTATTAATCACTTAAGTATATAAGAATGAACTAAAATTCAGATCTATTTTTTAAGATAGAATAAATCATTTTTGGAAGAAAAATCTAAAGAGAGATGATTTTCATTTTTCAAGTTTACTGATTGTGTGCTATTTAACAGGTAGCTAGTTAATCCTATATTATCATATTTGAAAGAGAGATAGACACAAAATAGCAATGGCAAGTATGGTAGGCCTATCAATTAATAAAATAAGAATGAATACCAATTGGTACCATATAGTAAGTTATTTTTTCAATTATGTCCATTAAAAATAAACCTGATTGCTACTGTCATCATTTGTGAGAAAAAATATCCTGTGGTGAAAAGATAAAAAACATACAGTCTCAGAGTGAACGGGTACATCAATACATTGCACAGTAGTCCATGGTGTACTTACCATATTCAACCACACACACACACACACACACACAAAGGATGAACTCTCTTTTGCAACAACATGGGTGCAACCTAAGATCAATAAGTGAAATAAGCTGAACAAGAAAGACACATACTACATGATTTCACTCATATGCAGTGAACAAATTGGTCTCACATAAGTTAAGAGTAAAATGCTAGTTACCAGAGAATGTGAGAGAACAGGGAAGGGAGGTTGGGAGGCAGCTTATTTAATAGATACTGTTATAGTTAGAAAGGAATAAGGATCTAAACTGTTCTACTGAACAGTAGGGTGACTATAGATAATGTCAGTGCACTTTATACTTCGCTAAGAAAACTGGAAGAAAGGTTTTGGAATATTTTCATCATAAAAAATAATTGCTCAAGTAGATACATGGAATTATACTGATTGGAGATTATACAGTGTATACATGTATCAAAGCATCACATCGTAAACCATTAATATGTACAATTTTATGTCTTAAAAGTTGAAAATTTTTAAAAATTAAAAAATAGAACAAATTTCATTTTATGAATAATTTGTCACTTTTAAAAATATTTTGCTTCAGATTGGTGAAAACTGTCTCATGGATCTATTCTTAGGCTTATATTGTGAAAACTACTGTACCAAGGTAATTTGCTCTAAGATTTCTCTTTTATAAATTGGGGATACCAGGTTCTAGTCCTGGTTGGGGTGCCAGATTCTGTCCTGGTTGCTCTTCTTCCAGTCTAGCTCTCTGCTGTGGCCCGGGAGTGCAGTGGAGGATGGCCCAAGTGCTTGGGCCCTGCACCCACATGGGAGACCTGGAGAGGCACCTGGCTCCTGGCTTCAGATCAACACAGTGTGCCGGCTGCAGAGGCCATTGGAGGGTGAACCAATGGAAAAAGGAAGACCTTTCTCTCTGTCTCTCTCTCTCATTGCCAGTCTGCCTGTCAAAAAAATAAAAATAAAAAATAAATTGGGTATATTTGTAGTTTATCAGATGGCATCAGAAAAGATTAAAGTAATGAGGGAAATATAAGCAAGGTAAAAGTGAAGTGTTCAGAAAATTATAGAAGGATTTATTATTTTAAAAATATACTCAACTTAAATAATGCCTTTCTAAAAAGTGTGCTTGAAACACTTTTAAAACTTTGTTTCCTTTCATTTTATATATTACCAAGGTTGCCCATCACTTTTCAAGTAAGCCAACATGGCTTACACATAAATTTATATGCAAATTTCATCAGTGTCGTGCATTACAGCAGTCACAGAAGAGAAGATAGAACAGTCAGACAGGTGGCCAAATATTTAAAATTCAATCTTCCGGCAATGCTTATGTAAATATGTGCTAAAGAAATTTGCATGTACTCATTTACATATGTACTTCACTGACCACTTGTGATAGTTATGTGCCAACTTATATTATGAAAAACTGAACATATTTAATTGTAACATATGAAATATACTTTGATCTTTTACTAAGGACTCTGACAGGTAAATGTTTGTGAGTCATCATTTGCAGGTTGGTACTGTCAATTTGATAATATAAAAATAGGTTTTTAAGTAGAGTGGCTTCCAGGATCAGATGAGAGGGCAAAAAGACTTCAGAAGCATAATTATTTTTTTTTGTGGGATTTCCTAAGAAGAATACAGGATAGATACAGTATTCCTGGCTAAGCAACACATACTGTATTAACAAGGACTCCTGAACAAAATATTTTCAGTAACGTATAGATTATTAGCCCAAAGTAAGAAACACACAGTTCCACCATATCCGAAGATACAAGAAAAGTCAATGAGGTGTGTGGTTAGGTATCATGGATTAATTTGTTTATAAATATTATTGTTTCTAAACAACACTTATTTGGTACTTCTGAAATTATCTGATAAAATGCATAAAATGTAGATTCTGAATAAATAATTCTTTAGCCTTTTTTTTTTCCCATTCCTTATTTCTTTGTAAACTGCCTATTACAATGGTAGAGTTTAGTCTATAATTTACTAGGTTATAACTAACTTTCATTAGAAAGGTGAAGCTGTTAAACCAAGATGTAGTGAACAATGTCCTAGTAATCTTCAGGTTGATTACATATTGATCAAAACTGATCATTGCAGGTTAAAGAGTATTGAATACATTTTATGTTAAAATTTGTTAAAATATGTTAAAATTTCTACACAACTCTGTGATGATATTTAAATTCTTTCTCTAAGGAAACAAATTTTGACAAAACTATTTATAGCAATACTGACTCACACAAGCATTTCTTTTTCTGTTTTTATTTTCAATTTTTAATTTTAGCTCCCACATATAAGCGAGAACGTGCAGTATTTATCTTTCTATGTCTGGCGTACTTCACTCAACACAATGTCCTCCATTTGCATCATTTTTATGCAAATGATAGAATTTCATACTTTTATAGCTGAATAACATTCCATTGTGTGTATATGCCACATTTTTATTATCCATTAAGCTGATGACAGACACCTTGGTTGATTCCATATTTTTTTTAGAAGATTTATTTATTTGAGCGGCATAGTTGGAAAAGTCTTCCATCCATTAATTCACTCTCCAAATGGCTGCAAAATCTGAGGCTTAACCAAGCACGTACCTGGGTCTCTGGCTTGGATGGCAGGGGCCCAAGCACTTGGGCCATCATGCCCTGCTTTCCCACACCTATTAGTAGGGATATGGTTTGGAAGAAGAGTAGCCATAACTCAAACAGGAACATATATGGGATGCCAGAATTGCAAGCAGTGACTTAACCAACTACACCACAATGCCAAACCAATGATTCCATATTTTGACAGTTGTGAATAGTGCTGCTATAAATATGGTAGTGCAGGTATCTCTTTGATACAACATCTTCATGTCTTTTTAGTAAATACTGAGAAGTATGATTTCTGGATCATATGGCAAGTCTCTTTCTAGATTTTTTAAGAAATATCTGTACTGTTTTCCCCAGTGGCTGGACTGATTTACATTCCCACCAACAGTGTGTAAGTGTTCCCCTTTCTCCATATCTTTGCAAGTATTTGTTACTCTGTGTCTTTTGGATTTTAGCCATTCTGACAGGCATAAGGTGATATCTCACTGTGGTTTTGATTTGCATTTCTCTGATAGCTAGTGTATTTCTTGGCTATTTGTATTTCTTTCTTAGAGATAGTCTGTTGAGGTCCTTTGCTTATTTCTTAACTGGATTCATTGTGTTGTTGTTGTTGAGCTTTTTAAGTTGCTGATATACCCTGGATATTAATCCTTTGTCAGATGGTTAGCTAACAAATATGTTTTCCCACATTGTTGAATATCTCATCACTCTATTGAGCATGTCATTTACTCTGCAAAAGCTTCTGAGTTTGATATTATCTCATTTGTTCAGCTTTACTTTTGTTGCCTGTTTTTTGGGTCTTATCCAAGGAGTTGCCCCTACACCAATGTCTTAGAGTGTTTTCCCACAGCTTCATTGTCTCAAGGCAGCTTCATTGTCTCAGGTCTTGGATTTAGGTCTCTGACCCATCTTAAGTTAGTTCTTGTATATGATGAGCGGATATGCATATGGATCCAATTTCATTCTTCTAAATGTATACATTCAGTTTTTCCAGAACCATTTGTTGAGACTATATTTACCCCAATGTATGATCTGAGCACTTTTGTCAAAGCCCAATTGGCAGTAAGTACATGGCTTAATTTCTGAGCTCTCTATTTTGATACGTTGATCTATGTGAGTTTTTATGTTAGTACCACAGTGTTTTAATTACTATAGCGTTGAAGTATGCTTTAAAGTAAGGTATTTTTCCAGCTTGATTTTTTTTTTGGGGGGGGGGTGTGGCTCAGGATTGTTATGGCTATTCGGGATCTTTTAGGATTCTATATGAATTTTAGGATCCTTCCTTTCTAATTCTATACAGAATGCCAATTGGAATTTGAAATGGATTGAATCTATAGTTTGCTTTAAGTAATATTGATTTGTCTGATCCATGAGCAACACATACCTTTCATTTTTGTGTCCGTGATGATTTCTTGAATCGTTGTTTTATACATGCAAATATATCTATCACTTCTTTGGTTAAGATTGTTCCTAAATATTTGATCTTTACTTTTATGGCTTTCATGGATATGCTTTCTTTCTTGATTTCCCTTTTTCATCATCAGTATATAAAAAAGCTACTGGTTTTTGTATGTTTGCCTTGTAACCTGCAAATTTACTGAATTGATTTATCTGTTCTAACAGCTTTATGGTAGAATGTTGATGTTTTCCCATGCACAGTATCATGTCATCTGCAGACATAGACATTTTGATTTCCTCTTTTCCAATTCTGATACCTTGTTTTTCTTTCTCCTCCCTGCTTGCTCTTTCTATAACTTCCAGTGCTATAGTTCATGAGTGGTGAAAGTGGACATCTTTGTCTTCTTCCTAACCTGAGAATGATACTGGCTGTTGTTTTGTCATATATAGCCCTTTTAACTTTGAGATATTTTCCTTCTAATTTGTGGAGGGTTTTTTTCTAGAAGGATTGTAGAATCTTATCAAATGCTTTCTCCAGGATCTATTGAGATGACCATATGGTTTTTGTGCTTCACTGTATTGATGTGATTTATCTCATTTACTGATTTGCATATGTTGAACCATGCTTGAGTTTCTGGGATAAATACCTCTTAATTATGATGTATGATCTTTTTGATGTGGTTTTGGATTTGGTGTGCTAATATTTTATTGAGAACTTTTGGATATTGTTCTTTAGGTTTTTTTTTTTTTTTTTTTTATATTGTGCCTTTGTTCAATTTTGGTATCAGAGTGATGCCTACCACTAAAAAAAGAGTTTGGCAGAGTTGCATCCTGTTCAATATTTTGGAATAGTTTGAAAAATACTGATGTTAGTTCTTCTTTAAGTGTATTATAGAATTCAGTAGTAAAGCCCTCAGGTCCTGGACTTCTTTTGCACTTAGTTCCTCTGAATGTGATCTAAAAGTTGTCAACTCTTGCTTTTTCTTCCTATTGTCTTGGAATTTTTATGCTAAAATACTTTATGCTTTCTCTCTCCTGTAATGTTTTGGTGATGGATATATTTTCTATACTAGAATTTTCCTTAAAATTTTAGCAGATAAAATCATTAGAAAAATATTGAATTCTAGAATCAATAGAAAATATTGTTATTTGGGGGATTTAGCTGTCTTTATTTTAACATATAAGCTCTACATAAAATACTTTATAAATTTATTTATTAATTTGAGAGGCAGAGTAACAGAGAGAGGGATAAACAGAGAGAGAGAGAGGTCTTCCATCTGCTGGTTCAATCCCCAACTAACCGCAAGAGCTGGAGCTTGGCAAATCCGAAGAGCCAGGAGCTTCTTCTGGGTAACCCACGTGGGTGCAGGGACCCAAGCACTTGAGCCATCATCCACTGCTTTCCTAATCAATAAGCAGAAAGCTGAATTGGAAGTGGAGCAGATGGAACTTGAACTGGCACCCATATGGGATGTAGGCACTGCAGGCAGAGGCTTAACCTGCTATGCCACTGCACCAGCCCTTCATAAAATATTTTAATCTTAGCCACTTCAGCATAGAAGTATCACAGTTAAATTCCTATACATAAAAGTATTAACCAGAAATAGAACAAAAGAATAAATAAAAAATGAAATATTGGTGAAGAAAATGAATAATAGAAATGAGTCAAAGTTTGAGCCTCTTTGTAAGAGTTAAGCAGAAATTGTCTTACAGCTTAAGTGATTAGCATTTAGTGTGGGAGGGAGAAAAGGTGAGGGAGGGAAGGAGGACAGGAGGGTAGATTATTATGTTCTTAGAATTGTACCTAAAATTCACATTTAAAATGTTAAAAACTAATTAAACATGAAAGTAAAAATTATTTTAAAACATTTTATATGCAGCCAGAGATAAATGTAGACAGGAGAACAAAAATTTGAATGAGGTCTGATTTCTAATTAAGGACAATAAAGTCCCAAAATACAATGAAAAAAACTTCAATGTTAAATTCTTGCTGGCATATGTATTTTTTTTTATCCCCCAATGCTTCTTTCTTAAATTTGCTGTACATTATTTTGAATTGGCGATTCCTTGGTGAATGAATAGATGAGATATAATTATTTTGTAGCTAAATGACAGAATTGCAGAAAACATTGACAGTTTAATTGCAATAAAATTCTGTGTAAAAGAGGACTAGAAAACTAAGAAAATCATCTAATGTCCATGAATAACACATAGTTTATCACTGTATTTGGAGTGGTATTTTAAATATTCATATTCATGCAGAAGATAAGACAGTTTAATCCATGTGAGATACTCACCTGAGATTGAAATGATAAATATTAACAATTAATGAGCAATATAATCAAGCATTAATGAAGTCTTCATTATCTATCTAAGCCTTACCCACAGCATAACATTTTGTCCTACGATACTCTACCTCACTTCTTAATATTTGTGGAATAAACTAGATTGCCATTTTTGTTTATTAAAATGAATAATTTTAAAAATTCTGTAAATATTAAAATTCATAATTATTTATTATTAAGTAGCACTCACATTTCACTACTGAAAATCATTGAGTCATAAGAGAGATCTTCCATCTGCTGGTTCACTTCCAAAATTCCCACAGCAGCTGCTGCTTGGCCAGGCTAAACCCAGGAGTGTAGAACTCTATCTGGGACTACCATTTTACAGTGTTGGTGGGGAGTGACCCAAGTACTTTCAGCCATCACCTGCTGCCTCACAGGGAGTAGATGATCTGAATGAAGTCAAAGTAGGACCCGAACCCAGTCACTCTGATATGTGGTGGAAACATCCCAAGTGGCAGCTTAACTTGCTGTGCCACAACACTTGTCCTCTCTAAAAATTAGACTTTGAATAAAAAAAAAGAATGAATTTAGAAGAAAGTACACTTAATTTTGATGTTTGGCTTCCTTGTTAAACCACCTCCCAAAATTGAAAACATGACTACTGTGTCTATTTTAAAATTATTATGTCTTCAGAAAATGAAAAAAATTAAAATATTAGGAAATATTATTTGTAAAAAAGGGCTATTGAAGGAGCTTTGCTTCAACACTCCTCAGTTCAAACACCTTATTCTAATGACAGGCATTTTGGCACAGTGATTAAGAGGCCACTTGTGACACCTGCATCCTGGGATTATCTGTAATTTTAAGTCTTTACCTTTTTAGGCACTTGTCAGTAAATTTACAATTTGCTTCCATCTGAAGTCATCGCACCTTATGAATAGGATGCGTTGTTGTTTCTGGAAACTTTTCTGACTTCTAGTTTGGTACTTACCATTTGCTTTTTAAAAAAAAAAAAATATTTACTGGCGGGCGCCACGGCTCACTAGGCTAATCCTCTGCCTGCGGTGCCGGCACCCCTGGTTCTAGTCCCGGTCGGGGCACCGGATTCTGTCCCGGTCGCTCCTCTTCCAGTCCAGCTCTCTGCTGTGGCCCAGGAGTGCAGTGGAGGATGGCCCAAGTGCTTGGGCCCTGCACCCCATGGGAGACCAGGAGAAGCACCTGGCTCCTGCCTTCGGATCAGCGCCGTGCGCTGGCCGCAGCGGCCATTGAGGGGTGAACCAAGGGAAAAGGGAGACCTTTCTCTCTGTCTCTCTCTCTCACTGTCCACTCTGCCTGTCAAAAAAATACATATTTATTTATTTTGAAAGGAAAGTTACAGAGAGGAAGAGGCAGAGGCAGAGAGAGATCTTTGAACCGCAGGTTCACTCCCCAGATAGCCTCAATGACCAGAGCTGGGCCGATCCAAAGCCATGTATCAGGAGCTTCTTCCAAGTCTCCCATGCGGGTGCAAGAGCCCAAGGACTTGGGCATCTCCTACTGCTTTCCCAGGCCTTAGCAGAGAGCTGGATAGGAAGTGGAACAGCCGGGACTTGAAGGGGCATCCATGTGGGATGCACTGCAGGCAGCGACTTTACCTGCTATGCCGCAGCACCACCCCCTGTCATTTGCCTCTTGCTTTACAAGCATATTTTTCTGTCATCCTCCTGAGAAAAATGTAGAGGAAGTAAATTCGATGAACCATTTTTTGTCTGACACTGTCTTTATTCTGCCCTTTGAAAACTTTATTGAAGAATTATAGTCTAATATGCTTTTTCTTCAGAATTAAAAAGGTATCATTTTCATAGTTCTGAGCATTCAATATCCAATTAGGAGTTTAAATGAATTCTATTTCTTCATTGTTTGTATTGTGAATAGTTTTATCTCTTTCATGAAATTTTACAAGTGCCTTGAGCAAGAACATTATCAGTTATTGTGCTGGATATCTTTATGAGACTTTAATTTAGGTCCTTCCTTTTAAGGAAACTTCTCTTAATTATTATTTTTAAATGATTTCCCTATTAATTTTTCTTTCTTTAATAATTTTTAAATTCCTGTTTCATTTGTACCACCTCTTTGATCTGTGCTCTGATTTTTTTTTTTTATTATTAAAAATACAGTAGACGGCCAGCACTGTGGCTCAATAGGCTAATCCTCTGCCTTGTGGCGCCGGCACACCGGGTTCTAGTCCTGGTCGGGGCGCCGGATTCTGTCCAGGTCGCTCCTCTTCCAGGCCAGCTCTCTGCTGTGGCCCGGGAGTACAGTGGAGGATGGTCCAAGTGCTTGGGCCCTGAACCCCATGGGAGACCGGGAGAAGCACCTGGCTCCCGGCTTCGGATCCGTGTGGTGCACCAGCCGCAGTAGCCATTGGAGGGTGAACCAACGGTAAAGGAAGACCTTTCTCTCTTTCTCTCTCTCTCTCTCACTGTCCACTCTGCCTGTCAAAAATAAAAATAAAAAAATAAAAATAAATAAAAAATACAGTAGAACAAGTGTTTTGCATAGTGGTTAGGCCCCATGTGAATCCTGGAAGGCAGCAGGTAGTGACTCAAGTGTTTGGCCAGGCCGATACCAGGAGCCGCAAGCTGCATACGGGCTTCCAACATGACTGGCAGATGCCCAAGCACTTAGGCCGTCTTCTGCTGCTTTCCCAGGCACATTAGCCAGGAGCTGGGTCACAGGAGGAGCAACTGGAATGAATTGGCACTCACATGGGATGCCAGCATGGCAAGCAGCAGTTTAACCCACTGCTACACAATGCTGCCCCGATATCACAGTTTTATGTCATATTTGTTTTCTTATACACGGACAATCTCTTTTCAAACTTTTTTTTTGCTTTGTATATGTATTTTTAATGCATGGTTTTCCCTCCTTTTACTTATTAAATTTAAATTTACAAAAAAGTTGTGAAGTTATAGTACTTTTCATATTAAATTTCATGTTAGTATATTAGTCACAATAATTGAACTACACCCAGCTTGCTCTATTTTTTAAAAACACCAACTTCTTTTTTTTTTTTTTTTTTTTTGACAGGCAGGGTGGTTAGTGAGAGAGAGAGACAGAGAGAAAGGTCTTCCTTTTTGCCGTTGGTTCACCCTCCAATGGCTGCTGCGGCCGGCACACTCCATGCGCTGGTTCACTCCCCAGATGGCCGCAATGGCCGGAGCTGCGCCAATCTGAAGCCAGGAGCCAGGTGCTTCTCCTGGTCTCCCATGCAGGTGCAGGGCCCAAGCACTTGGGCCATCCTCCACTGCCTTCCTGGGCCATAGCAGAGAGCTGGCCTGGAAGAGGGGCAACCGGGATAGAATCCGGCGCCCCAACCGGGACTAGAGCCCGGGGTGCCGGCGCCACAAGGCGGAGGATTAGCCTGTTAAGCCACGGCGCAGGCCAAAAAATACCAACTTCTTTCATTCTTCCTACACCACCTAGTATATAGTAATAAATATTTTTTGTTCAGGTTTTTTTTTTTTTAACTCCCACATATAAGGTAAAACATGTGGTATTTGTCTTTTTGTGTCTGGCTTTTTTTGCTCAACATGATATTCTCCAATTCCAACCACTTTGCTTCAAATGAAAGGATCTTGATCTGTTTTTTTTTTTTTTTTAAGATTTATTTTATTTATTTGAAAGACAGAGTTACAGAGAGAAGTAGAGACAGAGAACCATGTGCTGGTTCACTCCCCAGATGGCCGCAATGGCCGGAGCTGCGCGGATCTGAAGCCAGGAGCCAGGAGCTTCTTCTGGGTCTTCCACGCAGGTGCAGGGGGCCAAGGACTTGGGCCATCTTCTACTGCCATCCCAGGCAATAGCAGAGAGCTAGATGGGAAGAGGAGCAGCAGGGACTAGAACTGGCCCCCATATGGAATGCCAGCACTTCTGGCCTGGCTTTAATCTGCAGCGCCATAGCGGTGGCCCCGATCTTATTATGTTTTATAGGTGAATAATATTCCACTGTGTACAAATACCACATTTTACTTATCCATTCATCTGGTGATTGATTGGTTCCATATTTTGGCTATTGTGAATAGTGCTGCCATAAACATGGTAGAGCAAGTATCTCTTTGACACAACGACTTCATATCTTTTGGGTATATGCCTGGTAGTGGGATTGCTGTACCTATGGTATGTCTAGTTCTAGTATTTTAAGAATTCACACCATACTGTTTTCCACAGTGGATGTTAATAATTTGCATTCTCACTAATAGTGTATAAGAGTTCCTCTTTCTCAGCATCCTTACCAGTATTTGTCACTCTTTTTGATGATACCCACTCTGACAGAATAAGATACTATATTATTGTGTTTTTAATTTGCATTTCCTTGATGACTTATGATACTGAGCATTTTTTTCATATCATTGTAGGATATTTTTATTTATTCCTTTGAGACCTGTACATTCCCATTTATTAACTTCATTGGCTAGTGTTTTGTTTCATTTTCGTTTTTGTTGAGTTTTTTGTGTTATTTGTATATTCTATATCTTATTCTCTTTGGATAAGTATCTTGCAAATATTTTCTACAATTTTTTTAGATATCTCTTGACTGCTGATTGTTTCCTTTGCTATGTAGAAGTTTCTGAGTTCTATATTACCCCATTTGTCTAGTTTTGCTTTTGCTGCCTGCACTTTGGGGCTTGTAAGTCATCACCTACCAGTGTCATCACCTACCAATGAAGTATTTCCCCTACATCTCCTACATTTTCTTTCAGTAATTTCATAGTTCCAGGTCCTCAAGTTGCTTAGGTCTTTGATTTATCTTGAGTCGATTTTGTATATGGTAAGAGGTAGGGATATAATGTCGTTCTTCTACATATATACATGCAAGTTTTTCCAGCACCACTTATTAAAAAGACTATCGTTTCTCCATTGTGTGTTCTGGGCACCTTTGTCAAAAATCAGTTAGCTATATTTGCATGGATTAATTTCCAGGCTGTCTGATCACTTCCAATGGTCTGTGTGTCAGTTTTTATGCCCTACCATGTTATTTTAATTACTGTGGCTTTGTGGTTTTTATACATGAATAATTTGAGGGTTTCCAGTGGTTGTCTAAGCTCATGTAAGCATTTGATGCTTACATTTCATGCCTTAGTCATGAATCTGACTGAACCCGGGAGGTGTGGAGACAGTGAGTTTTCAAGCTCTGAAGTAATCAGGTCTGGTTAATGAGCCTTCATGCTCCAGCAGGATGCTTTACCAGTTTTCCTGAAGATTTTTTAGGTCCAAGTGAAAATCTCAGTTCATGCTTCTGCTTAGTTAATACCCTTTGACAAAATCAAGACATAAGACTGAGTCTGTTGATATTGGGAAACTATACTGGCCATTTGTTGAAGATGCTTTAAATGATCCACTTTCGATTTTTTTCCCATGCTGATTTTCACATTGCCTAAGCACACCAGACAGGCTAAAAGTCTGATTCAAGTCTACAGCTCTGCCTGGTATCCTCTATTCAGCAGTACCTCTCCAGGAAATAAAAAAAACAAACAAACAAACAAAAAAAAACTAATGTGTCTTGAGAAGAAAGCATTTAGTTGTTGAGGATATGAGGAGAAAAGACTTGGATCAAACTGTTTATTTTATTTTATTATTTTAATTTTTACAATTTATTTGAAAGGTAATTAGACACATAGAGAGATACAGAGACAGCCACAAGATCAATCCAAATGCCCACAAGACATGGAGCTGGACTAGGATGAAGCTAGGAATCCAGTTCTACACAGGTGGCGGGGAACCAATTACTTGAGCCATCACCTGATGCCTCTCAGGGTGCACATTAGCAGAAAATTGGAATCAGAAGCAGAGCTAGAACTCAAACCCATACACACAGATGTGGGATAGGAGACTGCCAAGTGTGTCTTAACCAGTGAACCAAATGTGCACTCCCTGGATTTCTGGGAAAAGTTTATATCAGTTTTACTAATTTAGGCCTTCCTCTTATTTTAACCTCAATATTGAGGCACTGACCAAACCCGAGTCATCTGAGAATTCTGTGGACAATGTTGGGAAGTTTCGTAGGTGTTCCTACTGCTAGAATAGATTTTGGCTTCCTCAGTTCTCTTATATAAACTTTGAATTCTACATCTCATGTTGCTGTTGTATGTTTTCCTATTTTCATAATCCTTAGGAGTTTGTGCCTTTTACAAGAAATAATTACTTTAGTATTGTATTAGTGGGCTTTTGTGCAGAAGCAAAATTGGATCCATGAGTTCAGTTCACTGTCTGTTCAAATTCACCTAGTACGTTTTATTTTCAGATTGTTTTCTGACTTACCAGGTTTCTCTTTTTATGAAAACTATATTTACTTTTAATATATGTGTAGGTATTAATCATTTCTACTATCTATAAAGCTTTGATTATTTTTTGGATTTATAGATTTTCTTCCTTTTATCTAGATCTACAACATTTTATTTCCAGTAGCTCTATATTTTATTTTATTTCCATTTTTTTCTTAATATATCCATCTTTGGGCAAGATGGTATTGGTCTAGCACTGGTATTTTATTTTGTCTTGTTTTATTTTATTTTAGATCACTACACAAGCAATAGATTTCACTGGCTTTAAAAAAATCCATATGGCAGAAATACACATTTGTGGGACTCCTTTTTAATGTCCTGAGAGCTGTAATTCATGAGACAGATTGTAGTAGAGTTCACTCAGGAATTGTCTCTACCATAAAGCTCACTTGGAGTAATGCAAACTTAGAAAGCCTTCATATTATTTTGACCTTTTCTACAATAAAATTACTACTAATTCTCCTCAGATATAGACTTTGTCATAGTTTTAGGGATTGTTGTATGTCTTATTTGTTGGCTGCTTTTTTGTTTTTAGATATTCATAGATAGATGACCTTCCAGAAGACTTCTATGAAGCCCACTGATTTCATTGGGTTTTGTTGAATACATTTTCTTAAAAGCTTCTGCTCATGATTGTATGTCTAGCATGGTCTAAAGGCTTTGAAATTTATTTTCCCTTTCTTACCTGAACAGCCATCAAACCAATTTACAACAAATACTTGTGAAGATTGTGATCATTTTTATGATAAGCAACCTATAAAGCAGATAGGAAAGGATACAATCTTTATTTATTATTTGTTGTAAATAATGATAGTAAATACTCTGACCAAATTTTTATCTTACATTTTGCCTGTCATATAATTACATTGACCAAGTTGAGTTTTTAAAAATAAACAGACATATATTAATATTTAACAACTATATGAAATTTTCTGAGTTAATATTTCTTCTTGTTTCATTTGTGTGTGTAAAACTGAATTTTTATATAATGATATATTCCTATACTATAGAACATTTGTAATTTAACTTAGAAATGCAGTTTGTCTTGTTTGTATTTCATCTTGAGAATTCAGAGTCATAATTCTCTGAATTAAATTTCTAAGGAATCATAAATTCTAATTTTTATCCCTAATGATTTTATTTGATTGAGTCATTTAAATCCTTGATGATTCATATTACACTGATATAACATAAAATATTTTATTTAAAATGCAAACAATATGATCCCAGTTGCCTTTTCTAAATCTAATCTTTTAGTAGAAAAAAATTTACTGAAAACTGAAACTATAATATTAAAGTGAACTGAAGTAAAAATTTCCATGGAAGTCGTAAAAGTTATGCCTAACTTTTTGACTCAAAAAAATTTTTTTAAAGATTTATTTATTTATTTGAAAGTCAGAGTTACACAGAGAGAGGAGAGGCAGAGAGAGAGAGAAGAGAGAGAGAGAGAGAGAGAGAGAGGTCTTCCATCTGCTGGTTCACTCCCCAAATGGCCACAACGGACAGAGCTGTGCTGATCCGAAGCCAGGAGCCAGGAGCTTCTTCCGGGTCTCCCACGTGGGTGCAGGGGCCCAAGGACTTGGGCCATCTTCTACTGCATTCCCAGGCCACAGAAGAGAGCTGGAGTGGAAGTGGAGCAGCCGGGACTAGAACTGGCACCCATATGGAATGCTGGTTCTTCAGGCCAAGGCGTTAACCCGCTGCGCCACAGCACTAGCCCCGACTCAAAAAAATTTTAATGGATTTAATAACATTTATCAAGTATGGATATTTGAGCCAAAAATGATTACTCAAAAACAGTGCATTCATAGTGTTTGTCTTTTTTTTAATTAAAGGACTAAGAATATAATCTCGCAACCTATGTATAAGAACTCTGTTTTTATTCAGAGAAATCTTTCTTATGAGAACAAGCAAATGTTTTAACTTAAGTGATGTGTATTGTTGAATGAATTTACAGAATTCCTGTCATACAGTTGAGAAATATTAGTATAGACAAATATTTTTATTACTTCATCTTCTTAGATATCACAGGGCTGATTCTTAGATGCTGCTACCAGTTCCAACAGTCTATGTTTTTATTGCTCTCAGTAAATTATCTCAATAAAATATCTTTTTTATTTTTTATTTATTTTGTTTATGGAATACAACTTAATGCATTTAATATATACAGATCTGGGAACATGATGCTTCTTCCCCCCTCACCTCCCTCCTGCCCAGACCTGCCTTTCTTCCTCTTCCCTCTTCCTTTCCCATTCTTTTTTTACAGATATCAATTTTCAGTTAATTTTTATACTCGTAAGATTAACCCTACACTAAGTAGAGTTCAGAGATTAGTATGAAGAAAAGAAAGTAAAGAACAAAAACAATCAAACAAGAAAAACATTGTTCCCTGACAGTAATGGCAAAAGCCTTTATCATCACATCTCAAAGTGTCAGTTTCATTCCTATAGATTACATTTTAAATACTTAATTAGCTACCACAGATCAGCGAGACCATATGGTATTTGTCTTTTTGTAACTGGTTTATTTCACTAAGTATAATGGTTTCCAGTTGCATTCATTTTGTTGCAACTGAAAGATTTCATTTTTTTAACCACTATGTAGTATTCCGTAGTGTATATATACCAGAAGTTTTTTATCCAGTCTTCAGTTCATGGGCATCTGTGTTGATTTCATATCTTAGATATTGTAAATTGAGCTGAAATGAACATGGTGGTACAGATAACTCTTTCATATGCTTATTTCATTTCCTTTGGATAAATTCCCAGGAGTGGGATGGATGGATCATGTGGTAGGTCTATATTCAGCTTTCTGAGATATCTCTATAAGCCTTCCACAGTGGCTGTACCAGTTTGCATTCCCACCAACAGCGGATTAAGTTTCCCTTCTCCTCACATCCTCACTAGCAATTGTTGCTTGTTGTTTTCTGTATGAGAGCCATTCTAACAGGGGTAAGGTGAAACTTCATTGTGGTTTTGATTTGCATCTGATGGCTAGTGATCCTGAACATTTTTTCGTAGGTCTGTTGGCCATTTGAATTTCCCCTCCTGAAAAATGTCTGTTCAGGTCCTTTGCCCATTTCTCAATTAGATTGTTTGTTTTGTTGATGTTGAGTTTCTTGAGCTCTTTATAGATTCTGGAAGTTAATCCTTTGTCAGTTGCATTGTTTGTAAATGTTTTCTCCCATTCTGTCAGTTGCCTCTTTACTTTGCTGAGTGGTTTGGTTTGGTTTGGTTTGGTTTTTGCAGTGCAGAAGCTTCTCAGTTTGATGTGATCCCACTTCTTAATTTTGGCTAGATTGCCTGTGCTCCTAGGGTCTTTTCCAAGAACTCTTTTCCTATGCCAATGTCATGTAGGGTTTCCCTAATGTTCTCTAGTAATTTGATGATATCATGTCATAGATTTAGTTCTCTGATCAATTTTGAGTGGATTTTGTGTAAGGTGTAATATAGGGATTTTGTTTCATACTTCTGCATGTGAAGATCCAGTTTTCCCAACACCATTTGTTGAAGAGACTGTCTTGGCTCCAGGAGTTAATTCTTTCTCCTTTGTCAAAGAAAAGTTGATTGTAGATGCGTGATTTATTCTGGAGTTTGCATTCTGCTCCATTGGTCTATGAGTATGTGTTTGTGCCAGTACCAGGCTGTTTTGATTACAACTGCCTTGTAGTATGTTTTGAGGTCAAGTATTATGATGCCTCCAGGTTTGCTTTTGTTGTTTAAGATTACTTTAGGTATTTGGATTCTCTTGTGTTCCCATATGAATTTTAGCATCATTTTCTCTAGATCTGAGAAGAATATTGTTGGCATTTTGATTGGTATCTCATTGAATTTATAAATTGCCTTCAGTAGTATGGACATTTTGAAGATTTTCATTCATTCAATCCATGAACTTGGAATATTTTTCTACTTTTTAATTTCTTATTCGATTTCTTTCTTTAATGTTTTTTAATTTTAATCATAGAGATCTTCGATGTCCTTAGTTAAATGTAATCCAAGGTATTTAAATTTTTTTGTAGCTTTTGTTAATATAATTGATCTTAGAAGTTCTTTCTCAGCTATGGCATTGTCTGTGTATACAAAAGCTATTGATTCTTGTGTGTTGATTTTATATCCTGCTACTTTATCAAACTCTTCTATGAGTTTCAATAGTTTCTTGGTGGAGTCTTCTGAGTTCCTTCTATACAGAATCATGTTATCAGCAAATAGGGGTAACTTGACTTCTTCCTTCCCTATTTTTATCCTTTTGATTTTTTTCTCTTGCCTGATGGCTCTGGATAAAATTTCCAGGACTATACTGAATAGCAATGGTGACAGTGGGCATCCTTGTCTGTTTCCAGGTCTTAATGGGAATGCCTCCAATTTTACCACATTCATTAGGATGCTGGCTATGTGTCTGTTATAAATTGCCTTGATGATGCTGAGTAACATTCCTTCTATACCCAGTTTGCTTAAGGTTTTCATCATAAAAGGGTGTTGAATTTTGTCAAATGCTTTCTCTGTATCTATTGAGATAATCATATGGTTTTTGGTCTTCAACTTGTTAATGTGGTTAATCATATTTCTTGATTTTCAGATGTTGAACCAGATGTATAAATTGCCTTCTTAAAACTACTTTTGCTGTATCCCATAAGTTTTCGTATGAAGTATTATCATCTTCATTCATTTCCAGAAATTTTTAATTTCTCTTTTGATTTCTTTTATGACCCTTTGTTCATTTAGGAGCATGTTGTTCATTCTTCATGTGTTTGCATATGTTCTTGAGATTCTTAAGTTGTTGGGGAAGTGAACCAATGGAGGCAAAGACCTTTCTCTCTGTCTCTCTATAACTCTCTCTGTCTCTCTCTCACTGTCTAACTCTGCCTGTTAAAAAAAAAAAAAGTTATTGGTTTCAAGCTTCAATCCAATGTGATCAGAGATGGTGCATGGTATGATTTCTGTTTTTTGTTTTATTTTTTTTTTAAATTTGCTGATGCTTGCTTTATGGCCTAGTATATGGTCTGTTCTGGAGAAAATTCTGTGCACTGCTGAGAAGAATGTGTACTCTGCAACTGTGGGGTAAAAAAAAAAGTTCTATAGATATCAGTTAGGTCCATTTAGTCCATACTGTTGATTAGCTCTGTTTTTCTTTGTGGATTTTCTGTCTGGTTGACCTATCCACTGATGAAAGTGGGGTGTTGAAGTCCTCTCCTTCTATTGTTTTAGAGTCCATTTTTCCCTTTAGATCTGTTAACAAATCTTTAACATAGCCAGGTGCCCTGTAATTGGGTGCACATACTTTTATTATAGTCACATCTTCCTGCTGTGTTGATCCCTTACTCATTACATAGTGTCCTTCTTTGTCTTTTAACAGTTTTTGTGTTGAAGTCTATTTTGTCAGTTACTAGGATGGCTACACCTGCCATTTTTTTCCATTTGCATGGATTATCTTTTTCAATCCTTTCACTTTCAGTCTGTATGTATCTTTGTTGGTGAGTTGTGTTTCTTGTAGGGAGCAAATAGATGGGTCTTGTTTTTAATCCGTCAGTCAGTCTGTATATTTTAGCTGGAGAGTTGAGGACATTTATATTCAAGGTAACTACTGATAAGTAACTACTTGGCCCTGCCATTTTTCTGTGAATATTCCTATCACTTACTTTGGATTTCTTTTTTTTTTTTTTTTTCAGTTTCACTGGAGGATTTTTCTGTCTTCACATTCTTTCATGATGCTAAGTTTCTTTCTGTGTTTCTGTGTGTAGCGCATCCTTAAGCATCTTTTGTAAGGCTGGATACATAGTGATGAATTATTTGAGTTTCTGTTTGTTATGGAAGGTCTTTATTTCACCTTCATTTATAAGTAAGAAATTTGCAGGGTATATTATTCTGGTTTGACAATTTTTTTCTCTTATGAGTTGAGCTAAATCTTGACTGTCTTCTAGCCTGTTGTGTTTCTGATGAGGAGTCAGCTGTGAACCTAATTGAAGGTTCTCTGAAGGTAACCTGGTATTTATCTTGTGCACATTTTAGAATCTTTTCTTGATGCTTTACTGAGGAAGTTTGACTAAAGTGTGTCGTGGTGAAGATCTTTTCTGGTCATATCTGTTAGGATTTATATGTGCTTCTTGTACTTGGACTTTCCTTTCTCCAAGTTAAAGAAATTTTCTGTAATTATCTCACTAGATAGGCCTTCTTTTTCTTTCTCTTTTTCCACTCCTTCAGGCATTCCTAAGATCCGTATGTTGGGTTGTTTGATAGCCTCTCATATATCTAAAACACTGCTTTTAAGTTTTCTATTTTCTTCTGCTTTTTGGTCTGATGGTAAAATTTCTAGAGATTTGTCTTCCAGCTCAGATAATCTTTCTTCCGCATCACCAGTTCTGTTTATAAGGCTTTCCACTGCACTTTTTATTTGATATATTGAATTCTTCATTTCTAGCATTTCATTCTAATTTCTCTTTACAATCTCAATTTCATGGGAACAATTTCCATTTATACCATATATAGTTTTCTTTAGCTCATGGATTTGCTTCTGATTACTTTCTAATAATTCCATTTATGGAGTTTCCTTAGTTCTTCATCTTCAGACTCTAATATCGAAATGTTGTACTCCTTTGCAAAGATAACAGTGTCTTTCTTATTCTTACTTCTTATGTTTTTGCATTAATTTTTAGGCATTTCCTTTTCTTTTCTTTCTTTTCTTTTCCTCTGATGGCTTTGGGCTATTCCTCTGTGGCTTAGTGGAATGTCTATGCTTTCAGTGAATACCAAGAGGTATGTGGTAGATGTGGCCAGGGAGTTCTGGTCAGTGTTCTAGGATGGGGCAATTATCTGGGGTAACACTCAAGTTGTGCCTGCTAGCATTCCTTTGTTTAACTGAATGGAGCAGAATGGTCACCTCTATTAGTGTGACCACTCCTTCTCCAGGCTGGGAATGTTCAACACTCATTCTCACTGCCATATGAATGGCACCTATGAATGCACTACCCTTCCTGTTAGCACTGTTCCTTCTGCTATGATCTGCTGTAGGCATCCAAGGAGCTCTGAGGGTGTGCCATGTACTCTGTGATTGTCCAGAACCCGGCTATACCCTGTCTCCTCTCACACAATCACTGGGTTTTCTCAGTCTCAGCTCCTAGAGCTTTCAGTGTCAAGGTGTGCAAGTGGAGTCACTGCACCACTAGCCCATCCTGACTACAGAGGGACTGAGACACTCCCAGGGCCACTATCCGCATCAGTTCCTGTCCTCCTAACCAGATTCGATGCTAGTGGAGTACGCAGATTTTTCTCTATGGTAAGATCTGTGGATCATAGGCACCCACAATACCTGCTGTCTGCAGCCCTGCTCACTTTATAATTGTGGTTGGCAAATAGGAGAATCCCACAGACAAGCACTTCCCTTCCATAGGGATGGCTCCCTTTCCCCTCCCGTTGCTATTACCAGGTGGCTGCAGCTCTCGCAGTAGAAACCATCTCTATCAGTTGCTCTTGTACTGCTGTGGGTGACCCCGCCAACTGGGTGGAGGGCAACCCCAACCATTGCTGGAAGTGAGCACACAAGCTGGGGCAGCCACTTTGTGCCTATGTCCAAAAATGGGGCCAGCCCTCCCACCACTGGTTGCAGGTCACTGTTTTAGGAGGGAGGAGGGGAGAGAGAGAGACACATTGCTTCCCCATCTCCCCGACCATGAGCAGTCACCCCACTGTCTTGAAGAATCCTGCCTGGATGCAAAAAGATGGAGTTCACTAAACTCTGCCTCCTGCTGTATCAAGAGCCCATGGAGCCCGATCTCACCTGGTTTGCCAGGGAGCCTTCTTTCCTGGATCCAAGCTGCTGAGTCTTCTGTTGTGTTGGTGTACCTTGATGCATGTCTGGACTTTCTGCACAGTTTCAGACCTTTTCTACTGCCTTTGCAGATCTCCACTGCAGTTTCCCTTGCAGCTTTACCCTGAGAGTCTACTTTCTCCACTTTTTTTAATATTGATTTCACCCTGCAGAACTCAGACTGCCTTGTCACTATTCTGCCGTCTTGGAACCTCTCCTCAGTAAAATATCTTGATGTCGCTATTCTTCCAACTAAGTTTTGGTAGTTCTCCGAGTTGCTGTTTTGAAGATTAATATTCTAGAATCTGTATTCCATAACATTTAAAGTTATCTTAATTGATCATCACCACACATGGTTGTTTAATAATTCTTTTTTTTTTTTTCTTGTGTGGGGAAGCAGTCTTTATTATGATGAGAAAGTTTCAGTGGGTATTGGGAGAGAAAAAGGCATTAGCCCACCTGGTAAATGCTGACTTATCAAGGTAAATAATAATGCAACACCACTGCTGCTAAATAACTCCCATACTCTAATGTCATAAATTCATATAAATATTTCTGGGAATGATTTGGTGCCACTGTTGAAGCTACCACTTGCAAAGTGGGCATCCCAAAGCAGAGTGCTGATTCTGGCTACTCTGCTTCTAGTGGATCCCAATCACTGCAAATGGGACTGGAAAAACAACAGAAGAGGGTCCAATACTTGGAACTCTGCCACCCATGTGGTAGACATGGAATTTCAGGTTCCTGGCTTTGAGCTACCCCAGACCTGATGATTGTGGCTATTTTTGGAGTAAACCAGCTGATGGAAGGATGGAAGACACCTCTCTCTCTCTCTCTCTCCCTCTCCCTCTCCCTCTCCCTCTCCCTCTCCCTCTCTCTCTCTCTTTGTCTCTCTCCCTCTCTCCCTCCCTCTCTCTCCATCTCTTTCTCCCCCACCACTCTTTGCTTTCAAGTAAATAAACCTTAGAAAAATTACTTAATATTGACTTCAAATGAATGGTAATTTTGTAAATGGTAAACTTTGTAATTATATGTTGGTTGATATTCTCTTTTTAAATTGAACGTGTATTACATTCTACCAAGGTTTCAACAGTTATTTCAGGTGTAAATACTGTCACATATTTAATATAATCTTATTCTTAATTTATAGTCTATCATTTTTGTTTCTATTTGAGTTTCAGTGCCTTCTGTGTTTCCCCCATAGTTGCTGTTTTCATGAATTTCTGTAATATATATCACATTAAACACTGAATTTTTTTTCTCTTTTGTCATATAAAGTAATGTTTCCCTTGGGATTCCTCTGTATTTTCACTTTAGAAAATAACTTATTTTGCTTGGTGTAATTTTCCTTTTTTTTTTTTAACAGAGTCAGAATCAAGAGTATCTTGCTGTAACATTCATAGAGAAAAGCAGATTCACATCATACCTTTAAGTAGTGGCAAAACTATCCATTTATAAGCTACCAAAACAGGTTTTTAAGGGATTGTCCTACACAAAATGATTACATTAGTTTTAAATTTTTGGGGGGAAAGTTGTGACAAATCACATTTGTGAATCAGAGAGAAAAAAATAAATTGCATTTAAAAAAATTTTAAATGTATCTAAATATTTTTTCTTTTTTTTTTCTCTTTCTTTGAAAGTTACATCTGGTTCAGATGTTTTTGAACTATTTTTAAAAGCATACACTTTCACAATAATTTTGATCATTCAATGATTTATAGTAATTATCTTCATTAATTACAAGGAATGAATAACAATATATAATATATGATCTTCAGTAGAAACCTAACTCAAGTTGTAGATAAAACATTTGTTTTTTGAATATTTATGTATGACAGCAAAATAAATTCAAAATAGAATGTCTGAAGTCAGAAATGAATTTGACTTACTCAATTTTGCAGCTGATAATTGAGCCCCGGAGGATTTAGCTCCTAGAATTATGCTCTTCACCTGTGATACCTGTCTTTTCCATCTTACTCTCTTAGCTGTCTCATAGTCAGGATTTTTGACAGGAGCCCTGAGGACAAACACCTAAAAAAAGAAAATAAAGCTAACTTTTGGGGTCAAATTAAAATGATCTGGGCTTCATTCAATTAAGTTATCCTCTTGAGAACTGAATCATGCTATGAAAGGAATTTCCATTTTGATTTAAAAGAGAAAAGTTTGATTTGAACTTCAGGCACTCCTCCTCTGTAACAGCCATTTTGTTTTTTTTTCCACTAGAGAGGGTTTTAATACTGTCAGTATTCTACTGAAATTTTACCATCTCTTATAACCTGACTGCTACTTGGTGAATTTGATTGTGGTTTTAAATATATTCAGTGAAATCAGGATTTTTCTCAGTATACGAGAACATGTAAAAGACTGAAGAGCCCATGTTTAAGAGTTAGACTGTGGAGCAATCAAAATTTATGGGATGCTGATGGGAATATAAAATGATACAATCATTTATTAGAAGTGTTTGGCAATTTCTTGAAACATTGACATTTACCTTCTGATTTAGCAATTCTACGTCAAGTTATTTACCTTAGAGAAAGGAAATTTTAGGACATCGTGAAGATCTGAACAGGAATGTTCAAGGCAGCTTTATTTATAATTGTTCCTCCTCCAGCTGGAAAGGAAACCACCCACTTGTCCAATCAATGCAGGAATGAATAAAGAATCTGTGTTATATTATACAATGAAATTTTAGCTCACATTAAAAAAAAAAAACAGACAAGTGACTAGGCAACAATATGGATAAAACTTAAGAACTTCATATTGAGCCAAAGAAAGCAGGACAAAATGCTAAATACTACCACTAATATGAAGATCAATGAAGGGTGGAAATAAATGGGAATAGTATTAGTTCCTTGGGAACAGAGAGGGACTGTGGCAAGTGGTAATAGGGCACTTTCTGATATATTAGAGATGTTCCCTAATAAGATTATAGCAATGATTACACTAGTGTATAGACTGTCAAAACTCATTAAAATGAACACTGAAGATTTGTGCATCTTCAGAAGCAGCAGGTGATACCATATATAATTGGATCCCTGCCATCAGTTGGGAGACCTGAATTGAGTTTCTGGCTCCCACCTTCAACCTGGCCCAGATCTGGCCATTGCAGGCATTTGAGGAGTTAATCAGCATGTGAGCTCTGTCTGTCCAAAATGAAAAACGTAAAGCAAGATTTATGCATTTTAATTTAATTATGTCTCCATTTTAAAAGATTTTTTTTAAAAAAAAGCTAGATATAAAAGTACATTTGCCTGTATTAGAATGTATACTTCTCGTTCCAATAGATGTATGTCTGTGGTAAGGGTACTTAACTTTTCTGTGCTTATATAAAGGGGGTGTAAGGATAATGGTTATTTACTTTAGAGAGTTATTAAAACAAACTACTAGTTTATATAATGAACTCAATCCATTTTAGCTATTGTCATGTTCTCTGACCTATAATTCTTTTGTCTTTCAATTATAATCATTTTTTAAAATTATTTGACAGATAGAGTTAGACAGTGAGAGAGAGAGAGAGAGAGAAAGGTCTTCCTCCCGTTGGTTTACCCCCCCCCCACCACCAATGGCTGCTACAACCGGCACTGCACCTGTCTGAAGCCAGGAGCCAGGTGCTTTCTCCTGGTCTCCCATGGGGGTGCAGGCGCCCAAGTACTTGGACCACCCTCCACTGCCTTCCCAGGCCACAGCAGAGAGCTGGGCTGGAAAAGGCTCAACCAGCACTAGAACCTGGTGCCCATATGGGATGCTGGCGCCACAGGCAGAGGATTAGCCAAGTGAGCCATGGCACCAGCCCCTCAATTATAATCATTTTAAAAATGCATACTAAGTATAACATTTGATTAAAGGAACCTGAACCTAAGTATGAATTTCTTTTTCATGTATAAATTCATATTTTGTGACATGATTGATTTGCATGAGTATATACATGTACAGAATAGAGATAAATTAAGCATACATACCTACTGATAAAGAAAATATAATTGAAGCCGGCGCTGTGGTGTAATGGGCTAAGCCTCTGCTTGTGGCACTGGCATCCTATATAAGCCTTGGTTCCTGTTTCTGCTGCTTCTCTTCCAATCCCGCTCTCTGCTGTGGCCTGGGAAAGCAGTGAAAGATGGCCCAAGTGCTTGGGCCCCTGTACCCACGTGGGAGACCCAGAGGAAGCTCCTGGCTTCAGATTGGCCCAGCTCTAGCTGTTGCAGCCATTTGGGGATTGAACCAGTGGGTGGAAGACCTTTCTCTCTGTCTCTCACCTGTAACTCTACTTCTCAAATAAAATAAATAAATGTAAAAAAAAAAAAAAACAAAACACCAAGAAATTGTGTTCAAAGAGCTTACATTATTTGCCGATACTTTGATAAAACTAAAAGTTGAGCAATTGTTACACAGAAATATTCTACTGGTCCATGTAATCTTGACTTTTTTGATTTTCCCAAACTTGAAAGACACTTTCAGAAAAAAACAAAATCACACACTAGATATTGCTGGTTAGCTTGCAAATTTTTATAATAAAATTTCAGTCTTTTGAGTCTACAGTCAATGATTCATTCTTCCAACTGCCCTCAACCAAACATATATATGCAAAATAACATGATAATTAAAACTTTAATTTTTATATCACACATTCAGATTTTGTATCCATATCTAACTTAGACTTACAAAATATGGTCGTGGAGTCCTGAAACTATATCATTCATCAGTTTTCTCCATCAACTTCTGTTTTCTTTGTTATCTTGTTTGTAATTATGATTTATTTATCCACTTTAGGGTACTTGGCATTTTAAAATATTGTGATTTCCTATGACATTCATTTAGTAATTGTTTAACTTATCTCAGTGATGTTAGGTAGTTTTATGGAGGTTTTGCATGTAGTTTGTTCATGGTTTTATTTTGACTATTATTTTTGTCATGCAATTTATGTTGCTTTTTAAGTATTCACCTTGATTTAAGTAATGTCACAAAACTTCGTATTGATTTTAGGAGTTTGTCAACGAATTGTTCTGATTTTCTACAAATATAAATATTTCAACATTACATTATTCTGTGCTCAATAATCAGAGCAAATTTGATGCTACCTAATGCTTGTTTTGTTTACTATAGGAAATATTATTTTAAAAACTTACTCTCGAATTCAGTTCTTTATTTTATATTGTTAGGTGCTTTTATATCATTAGATCTTTTGAAAAGATGCATACTATTTATGCCCTTCAACAGAATAATTCAAACCAATGTTGAACTAAAATAAATTCAACCTAAACTAGCCTACACATTTGAATCATAAGTTTGACCCAAAGCAACTTCTATACATAGTGAACTTAATCATAATTTTATGTGCTAACAAATTGCGACTTGACTTAGAGTACCCTAGAAACCAAGCAACTGAACATATGCCAGTCTTATATAAGGCAAATACTAACTGCAGCAAATCAACTTGTCCATGTATGTCACTTCCTTTCTTTCTAATATAAATGAAATTTGTACATTTTAAATTAAATTTGTACATTGGAGTTGGACATTCTGAAACATCTCTAGTCTAGATTGCTGCTGCGGTCTAGAATCCTTCTTGCTCATGTGAACTTTGTTAAATTTAATTATTCTTGGTTTTTTTCAATAATAACCATATGGGTTCTGTGTGTTCATAATATTTAATATATACATGCTTTACTTGTTAATGATGTATATTTTATTTTTTCAACACTAAGAATATACTGATTATAATATGCCATTTTTATGATGGTGATGATGTCCAGATATGACTCTTATATGCCCTATATTACTTCCTCCCTAAACTTCTCAGATTTCCAACATCTTATTATGTATTTTCCTTTGTGAATGTGTGTAAATTTTATTTTGTGACTAAAAGATGAAGGTTTAATTTGCTGTGAGCCTGATTTTGAGGTGCTGAAGGAATTGGGATATCAACATAAATCTTTTACCCATCAGGCACTTGAACTATAATTGAGTTGAATTTCTTAACTAACTTGATGGAATTTGGGATTAAAATTGTTCATTGGGATGGGTTTTGTGATTAAGTCCCTGCTTGGGATCAGAGTCCTGTCCCTGCTTTTTATACTCCTGCTAATGTGAACCTGGGAGGCAGTAGATGAATGGCCAAGTAACTTGAGCCCCTGTCACCCACTTTGGAAACCAAGAGAGAGTTCTTGGCTCCTGGCTTTAGCATGGTCAAGTTCTTGCTATTGCAGCCATTTGGGGAATAAAGGAGCAGATGAAAGATCTAAAGATCTCTCTCAATCTTTCTCTTTCTTTCTCTTTCTCTCTCCATGTTCTGTTGCTCTTTCATATAAATAAAATAAACCTTTTTATTTTTCAAAAAAGCATTTATTAGAGACCCACATAAATGTTAAAATGAAACTGTGCGACACTCCTGCAACAGAAAACTGCTTTGGAATCCAGGTGATAGTCTGGTATAGATTTGGAGATGGACAACTTTTATCAGTTTTTCCCATAAGCTGGTGCTGATTTTGCATCATGAGAGTTGGAAGTATTGCAGGTACTTGGAAGCAGCATGGTTTTGAAATCAGAAGTATTTTCTTACAGGGCAACAGTATGGTTTCTCTCTGAAGAGGGTGAATCCAGTGGACAAGTTGAAGTTGGAATAGTTCAGAAAGGACAGTATGAAATCAACCCTTGTGTATACATAAAAGAAAATATTTAGATATACTTGAACTAATGGATAAAAATTTTATCTCTGTGAATTATTAAAATATCTGAAAAAGTTAGTATCTCTAAAGGGTTATGAAAAACGCACAAGACTAATTCGTAAGTAAAGTCAATGTTATTAATAGCCTAGAGGCAAATCCATGTACTTGGTATTTGATAAATATGGCAGCTAGAATCTATAAAAATGTAAATTATTCAATAAAATATAACAGTTTTATAACAAAGTTTAATAAAATTTAAAAAAACCAATCTTGGCCGGCGCAATGGCTCACTAGGCTAATCCTGCACACCGGGTTCTAGTCCCGGTCGGGGCACCAGATTCTGTCCCGGTTGCCCCTCTTCCAGGCCAGCTCTCTGCTGTGGCCCAGGAGTGCAGTAAAGGATGGCCCAAGTGCTTGGGCCCTGCACCCGCATGGGAGACCAGGATAAGCACCTGGTTCCTGGCTTTGGATCAGCGCGGTGCACCAGCCACAGCGCGCCAGCCGCAGCGGCCATTGGAGGGTGAACCAACGGCAAAGGAAGAGCTTTCTCTCTGTTTCTCTCTCTCTCACTATCCACTCTGCCTGTCAAAAAAAAAATCATCTTTTTCTGTCTTCATTATTACAGAATATATTTCAGAGGTTTGTACAAATTTATAAAAATAGTGAAACCATAAAATCAGGAATATAAGATGAAGATCCATTTGGCTGTTTTTCATACACAATGTAGAATAGTACATCCACATACTCTTATAAAATATTTATTATTAGGGGCCAGCGCCATGGCTCACTTGGTAGGTCCTCTGCCTGCCGCGCTGGCATCCCATGTGGGTGCCAGTTCAGGTCCCAGTTGCTCCTCTTCCAGTCCAGCTCTCTGCTCTGGTCCGGAAGGGCAGTAGAGGATGGCTCTGGTGCTTCAGCCCTGCACCTCATGAGAGACCAGAAAGAAGCACCTGGCTCCTGGCTTCAGATCAGCATAGCGCCGGCCGTGGCGGCCATTTGGGAAGTGAACCAACGGAGGGAAGACCTTTCTCTCTGTCACTCTCTCTCACTGTCTGTAACTCTACCTGTCAAATAAATAAAAAATAAATAAATAAATAAATAAATTATTTATTATTTAAAGATAGACAAATGAACAGTAATGTCTCATCTTCTAGCTCACTACCCAAAATGCTGCAATAACCATGGTTGTCCAGATCAGTGGTAGAAGCCAGGAAGTCATCCAAGTTACCCATGTGAATGGTAGGAACCCATTGAGCACCACCTGCTGCCTTCCAGGGTGTACCTTAACAGAAAACTAGAATCAGGAGTATAGCCTAGACACAATGGTAAAATAAAATAAAATAAAAAATTTTTAAAAAATGCTGCTGTTTGCAACAAAAGGGGTGCAACTTGACAACATTATACTGAGTAATTTAAGCCAGTGCCAAAAGAAGAATATCATATGTTCTCCATGATCTCTGATAACTAATAGAGTACTTAAAAGGTAATCTATTGGCACTTTGAGATGTCATAGCTTTGAACAGCCCTTGTATCCACTGTTGAGAAACAGGTTTTGTTTTTTTTTCATACTATTTGTCGAACTCTACTTAGTGTAGGGCTAATGCTATGTGTATAAAGTTAATTTAAAATATATCTTATTAAAAAATAAAAATGACAATAGGAGAGGGAGGAGGAAGAAGGATGGGAGGGCATGTTGGAGAGAAGATAGTATGGGTAGAATCACTGATCCTAAAGTTGTACTTAGGAAATGATTGAAATGTGTGTACCTTAAGTAAAATTTAAAACAACAACAACAAATCCTAGATATTCCAATATGGGGCATGAGCATACTGAGCCGTGTCTTAAATGCCATACTAAATTTCCTCCCCAATAAAATATTTTAAAACATGGAAATACATTGAATAAAATATGAATACTTGCAATTAGATTTATCCCACAATTAATCTTGTCAAAACTTCACTTATAATCTTTTGTAACCTTTTATGTCACTCTTTTTCTATGTTTATGTATGTTTAGATATGGAGACATACACAAATGTTTATAATATATGCACATATTTTTGTTGGTTGTACATGACAGGTTAGATGTTTGATTTCAGGTTTCTCTTCTTAATAAACTTGAGTGTACTTATAAATAATCTTAGAAAATATCTATATATTATCCAAAAACATAAAACTTTGATACTAAAAACAAAAGCTGATTCTAGTTGTAACAGTAATAAAATATAGGTCAGCAGATGATAAATGTTATATAAAAAGTAATTTTTCCATTTGGAATGAATTGAAATATTAGCCCAGTGTTAGCATATCATCAGATGTATTTGACCCTAGCCTTGAGAAAGTTTGGAATAAAATTAAGTAGTGTACATGGAGGTTGAGATAGATGTGAGTCTGTGAGTTTTGATGAATCTTCTTAAACATGCAAACTTTATGCTGAGACTGTTTGTTAGAAATATCCTAGGTCCTAAAGTCATTCTGAATTTCCAGGTTGCAAAATACAGTCTCTATAAATAATAAAATAAAGGTTTTTGTATCCATATAGAAGAAGAGGTTCTATGGATCTATTTCATGGCACGGTGGCATGGGAGAAATCTCTACTCCAACAATAACAGAGGGAATAAAATTGGATAAGTCAATTAACAACTAGCTTTGATTTCAAAAAACACCCTGTGGGTGAATTGTTTCAGGATTTCCATTATTGACTGACAACATCTGGTATTATTTGTTTATTTTCCATACCTCATATAATACTTCATATACCAGAATACAAAATTATTCTGTAATACAATCTACAAAGTTGACCTTTGCAGATGGGAATACCTAGTACTATGATGGTAGTGAAATCTGCAGTAGAATGATACATAAAACTAAATAATTTTATTCTTGAAATAAATAACATGATTAGATTGTGAATGATAATGTCCTCACAAAATAGAGGATATCAGAAAAGGGAAGGGAGGCCGGCGCCGTGGCTTAACAGGCTAATCCTCCGCCTTGCAGTGCCAGCAAACCGGGTTCTAGTCCTGGTCTGGGCGCCAGATTCTATCCCGGTTGCCCCTCTTCCAGGCCAACTCTCTGCTGTGGCCCGGGAAGGCAGTGGAGGATGGCCCAGGTCCTTGGGCCCTGCACCCGCATGGGAGACCAGGAGAAGCACCTGGCTCCTGGCTTCGGATCAGTGAGATGCGCCGGCCACAGCGGCCATTGGGGGGTGAACCAACGGCAAAAAGGAAGACCTTTCTCTCTGTCTCTCTCTCTCACTATCCATTCTGCCTGTCAAAAAAAAAAATCTTTGAAAAAAAAAAAAAAAGAAAAAAGAAAAGGGAAGGGAAAAGAAGACGTATGGCAACAAGCCTAGGGGATTTCATGGCCAACCTTGAGGGGAAGAGAGTAGAGAGAATGCATGAAAATTTCTGTGGCTGGGTTTCCATACCTTTTTTCTCCACAGCACTGACATATTATTGCTCTAAATATACTTCTGAGTCAAAAAAGAGAGAGAGAGAGATAAAGAGAGAGAGAGAGAGAGAGAGAGAACGAACAACCTGGGTGAGTCACCTTTAGCACGCCCTTAACCCTGAAGAACCAAACAGAGCTCTCTGGCCACACCCATCACAGCCTCTAAGGATCCATCAAAAGCAGACAGTCCACTTAATCTAGAGTCATAGTATAACGAGAAAAGACACCACAGCGAAGAAACCAAAGATATCTCCACAATGCCAAACAGCAAACACAGAAACTGAGGTAACAAGAACAAGGAAGACACTATGATGCCCCCAAATGAAAAGACACCCCAATTCAAGATTATGAAGATGATGAGATAGAAGAAATGCAAGAAGCAGATCTCAAAAAATTGATAAGAACATTAAGAAGTTCTCAAAAACAAATTCTTGAACTACAGAAATTCTTACTGGACAGGATAGGAAATCTCTCGCATGAAAATGAAATATTAAGGAGGAATCAAAATGAAATGAAGAAACTAGTAGAACATGAAACTGTGATAGTGACAAGAAATCATAATAAAATGAAGAATTCAATAGATCAAAAGACAAACACATTAGAGAGCCTTAAAAACAGAATGAGTGAAGCAGAAGAGAGAATATCGGACTTAGAAGACAGAGAACAGGAAAGGAAACAGGCAAACCAAAGAAAAGAAGAGGAAATTAGAAATCTAAAAAATATAGTCGGGAATCTACAGGATACTATTAAAAAACCCAACATTCGGGTCCTAGGAGTTCCTGAAGGCATGGAGAGAGAGAAAGGATTAGAAGGCCTTTTTAGTGAGATACTAGCAGAAAATTCCCCAGGATTGGAGAAGATCAGAGACATCCTAGTATAGGAAGCTCATAGAACCCATAATAAACATGACCAAAAGAGATCCTCACCACGACACGTTGTAATTAAACGCACCACAGTGAAACACAAAGAAGAGATCCTAAAATGTGTAAGAGAGAAATGTCAGATTACTCTCAGAGGATCTCCAATTAGACTCACAGCTGACTTCTCATCAGAAACCCTTCAAGCTAGGAGGGAATGGCGAGATATAGCCCAGGTACTAAGAGAGAAAAACTACCAGCCCAGAATATTATATCCTGCAAAGCTCTCATTTGTGAATGAAGGTGAAATAAAGACCTTTCATAGCAAACAGAAATTGAAAGAATTTGTTGCCACTCATCCAGCCCTGCAAAAAATGCTTAAAGATGTGCTACACACAGAAACACAGACACACGGCCATCAATATGAAAGTAGGTAAAGGAAGAAAACCTACCATTAAAGATCTAGGGAAACTCAAAGCATATACTAGAAAATATCTTCGGTAAAATGGCAGGGCAAAGTCACTACTTATCAATAGTCACATTGAACATTAATAGCCTGAATTGTCCAGTTAAAAGGCACAGACTGGCTGATTGGAATAGGAACAAAACCCATCTATTTGCTGCCTACAAGAAACACATCTTTCCAACAAAGATGCATGCAGACTGAAAGTGAAAGTTTGGAAAGATATTCCATGCCAACAGAAATGAAAAAAGCAGGTGTAGCCATATTAATATCAGACAAAATAAACTTTAATACAAAAACTGTTAAGAGAGACAAAGAGGGATACTATATAATGATTAAGGGATCAATTCAACAGGAAGCTGTAACTATTATAAATGTATATGCACCTAATTACAGGGAACCGGTTTATTTAAAAGGTATGCTAAGAGACTTAAAGGGAGACTTAGATTCCAATACAATAGTACTGGGGGACTTCAATAATCCACTCTCAGAAATAGACAGATCAACTTGACAGAAGATCAACAAGGAAACAGCAGATTTAATCAACACTGTTGCCCAAATGGATCCAACAGATATCTACAGAACTTTCAATCCTACATTTAAAGATTTTACATTCTTCTCAGCAGTACATGGAACCTTCTCTAGGATTGACCACATACTAGGCCATAAAGCAAGTCTCAGCAAATTTAAAAGAAATAGAATCATACCATGCAGCTTCTCAGACCACAGTGGAATGAAGGTGGAAATTAGCAACTCAGGAACCACTAGAGAGTATGCAAACACATGGAGACTGAACAACATGCTCCCGAATGAACACTGAGTCATAGAAGAAATCAAAAAAGAAATGAAAAACTTTATGGAAGTAAATGAGCATAATAACACAACATATCAAAACTTATGGGATAAGGCAAAAGCAGTGTTGAGAGGAAAGTTTATAGCAATAGGTGCCTACATCAAGAAATTGGAAAGGCACCAAATAAATGAGCTTTCAATGCATCTCAAGGATCTAGAAAAACTGCAGCAAACCAAACCCAAATCCAGTAGGAGAAGAGAAATAATTAAAATCAGAGAAGAAATCAGCAGGATTGAATCCAAAAAAAACATTACAAAAAATCAGCAAAACGAAGAGCTGGTTTTTTGAAAAAATGAATAAAATCGACACACCATTGGCTCAACTAACTAAAAAAAAGAAGAGAAAAGGCCCAAATCAATAAAATCAGAGATGAAAAAGGAAATGTAACAACAAACACCACAGAAATAAAAAGAATCATCAGAAATTACTACAAGAACTTGTATGCCAGCAAACAGGGAAATCTATCAGAAATGGATAGATTCCTGGACACATGCAACCTACCTAAATTGAACCATGAATACATAGAAAACCTAAATAGACCCATAACTGACACAGAAATTGAAAGAGTAATAAAGGCCCTCCCAACAAAGAAAAGCCCAGGGCCAGATGGATTCACTGCTGAATTCTACCAGACATTTACAGAAAAACTAACTCCATTTCTTCTCAAACTATTCAGAACAATTGAAAAAGATGGAATCCTCCCAAATTCTTTCTATGAAGCCAGTATCACCTTAATCCATAAGCCGGAGAAAGATGCAGCATTGAAAGAGAATTACAGACCAATACCCCTGATGAACATAGACGCAAAAATCCTCAATAAAATTCTGGCCAATAGAATGCAACAACACATCAGAAAGATCATCCACCCAGACCAAGTGTGATTTACCCCTGGTATGCAGGGATGGTTCAATGTTCGCAAATCAGTCAATGTGATACACCACATTAACAAACTGCAGAAGAAAAACCATATGATTATCTCAATAGATGCAGAGAAAGCATTTGATAAAATTCAACACCCTTTCATGATGAAAACTGTAAGCAAATTGGGTATAGAAGGAACATTCCTCAATATAATCAAAGCAATTTATAAAAAAAAACCCGGCCAACGTCCTATTGAATGGGGAAAAGTTGGAAGCATTTCCACTGAGATCTGGTACCAGACAGGAATGCTCACTCTCACCACTGCTGTTCAACATAGTTCTTGAAGTTTTAGCCAGAGCCATCAGACAAGAAAAAGAAATTAAAGGGATACAAATTGGGAAGGAAGAAGTCAAACTATCCCTCTCTGCAGATGATATGATTCTTTATTTAGGGGATCCAAAGAACTCTACTAAGAGACTATTGGAACTGATAGAAGAATCTGGCAAAGTAGCAGGAGATAAAATCAACAGCCTTTGTATACACAGGCAATGCCACAGCTGAGAAAGAACTGCTAAGATCAATCCCATTCACAATAGCTACAAAAACAATCAAATACCTTGGAATAAACTTAACCAAAGATGTTAAAGATCTCTACGATGAGAATTACAAAACCTTAAAGAAAGAAATAGAAGAGGATACCAAAAAAATGGAAAAATCTTCCATGCTCATGGATTGGAAGAATCAACATCATCAAAATGTCCATTCTCCTAAAAGCAATTTATAGATTCAATGCGATACCAATCAAGATACCAAAGACATTTTTCTCAGATCTAGAAAAAATGATGCTGAAATTCATATGGAGACTCAGGAGACCTCGAATAGCTAAAGCAATCTTGTACAACAAAAACAAAGCTGGAGGCATCACAATACCAGATTTCAAGACATACTACATGGCAGTTGTAATCAAAACAGCATGGTACTGGTACAGAAACAGATGGATAGACCAATGGAACAGAATAGAAACACCAGAAATCAACCCAAACATCTACAGCCAACTTATATTTGATCAAGGATCTAAAAACAATTCCTGGAGCAAGGACCGTCTATTCAATAAATGGTGCTGGGAAAACTGGATTTCCACATGCAGAAGCATGAAGCAAGACCCCTATCTTACACCTTACACAAAAATCCACGCAGCATGGATTAAAGACCTAAATCTACGACCCAACACCATCAAATTATTAGAGAACATTGGAGAAACCCTACAAGATATTGGCACCAGCAAAGACTTCCTGGAAAAGACCCTAGAAGCACAGGCAGTCAAAGCCAAAATTAACTATTGAGATTGCATCAAATTGAGAAGTTTCTGTACTGTAAAAGAAACAGTCAGGCAAGTGAAGAGGCAACCAACAGAATGGGAAAAAATATTTACAAACTATGCTACAGATAAAGGGTTGATAACCAGAATCTACAAAGAAATCAAGAAACTCCACAACAACAGAACAAACAACCCACTTAAGAGATGGGCCAAGGACCTCAATAGACATTTTTCAAAAGATGAAATCCAAATGGCCAACAGACATATGAAAAACTTTTCAAGATCACTAGCAAACAGAGAAATGCAAATCAAAACCGCAATGTGGTTTCACCTCACCCCGTTGAGAATGGCTCACATTCAGTAATCTAACAACAACAAATGCTGGAGAGGATGTGGGGAAAAAGGGACACTAATCCACTGTTGGTGGGAATGTAAACTGGTTAAGCCACTATGGAAGTCAGTCTGGAGATCCCTCAGAAATCGCCGGCCTATATTCCTCAGAAACCTGAATATAGGCCAGCGCCGCAGCTCAATAGGCTAATCCTCTGCCTAGTGGCGCCGGCATACCTGGTTCTAGTCCTGGTTGGGGTGCCGGATTCTGTCTTGGTTGCCCCTCTTCCAGGCCAGCTCTCTGCTGTGGCCCGGGAGTGCAGAGGAGGATGGTCCAAGTGCATGGGCCCTGCACCCCATGGGAGACCAGGAGAAGCACCTGGTTCCTGCCTTCGGATCAGCGCAGTGCGCCGGCAGCAGCGGCCATTGGAGGGTGAACCAACAGCAAAGGAAGACCTTTCTCTCTACCTCTCTCTCTCACTGTCCACTCTGCCTGTCAAAAAAAGAAAGAAAGAAACCTGAATATAACCCTACCATTCAACCCAACCATCCCACTTCTTGGAATTTACCCAAAGCAAATTAAATTGGCAAACAAAAAAGCTGTCTGCACCTTAATATTTATTGCAGCTCAATTCACAATAGCGAAGACCTGGAATCAACCTAAATGCCCATCATCAGTAGACTGGATAAAAAAATTATGGGACATGTACTTTATAGAATACTATACAGCAGTAAAAAACAATGAAATTCAGTCATTTGCAACAAAATGGAGGTATCTGGAAAACATCATGCTGAGTGAAATAAGCCAGTCCCAGAGGAACAAATATCATATATTCTCCCTGATCGGTGACAATTAACCGAGCACCAAAAAGGAAACCTGTTGAAGTGAAATGGACACTATGAGAAACGGTGACTTGATCAGCCCTTGCCTTGACTGTTGATGAACAACTTAATACTTTATCCCTGATAGTATTTTTTTGATTGTCCTACTTAATACTATTGGTTGAATTCTGTAATTAATACACAGTTATTCTTAAGCATTGAAACTTAACTGAAAAGTTATCCCTGTTAAATATAAGAGTGGGAATAAGAGAGGGAAGAGATGTACAATTTGGGACATGCTCAAGCTGACTTGCCCCAAACGGTAGAGTTAGAAACATACCAGGGGATTCCAACTCAATCCCATTAAGGTTGCATGTACCAATACCATCTCACTAGTCCAAGTGATCAATTTCTGTTCATGATCGATCATAATGATAGGACTAAGAGTCAAAGGGATCACATAAACAAGACTGGTTCTGAAAATACTAATCGATAGAATAAAAAAGGGAGAGAATGATCCAACATGGGAAGCGGGATACACAGCAGACTCATAGAATGGCGGATGTCCTAAATAGCACTCTGGCCTCAGAATCAGCTGTTAAGGCATTTGGATCCAGCTTAAAAGCCCATAATAGTATTTCAGGCATGGAAAGCCTAGACACTCTGGCCAAAAAAAATAAATAAATGAAAAATAAAAAATAAAAAATAAATGACCTAAATGAAAGATCTCTGCGAGTGAGATCCCAGTGAAAAGAACAGGTCATCAAAGAAGGAGGTACCTTTCTCTGAAGGGAGGAGAGAACTTCCACTTTGACTATGACCTTGTCTAAATATGATCAGAGTCAGTGAACTCAAAAGGCTTCCATAGCCTTGGCAACTCATGACAAGAGCCTAGGTTAATTACTGATGCCATAAACAGGAGTGTCAATTTGTTAAGTCAACAACAGGAGTCACTGTGCCCTTCCTCCTCATGTAGGATCTCTGTCCTTAATGTGCTGTACATTGTGATTTAATGCTATAACTAGTACTCAAACAGTATTTTTCACTTCGTGTTTCTATGTAGGTGCAAACTGTTGAAATCTTTACTTAATATATGCTAAACTGATCTTCTGTATATAAAGAGAATTTAAAATGAATCTTGTTGTTAATGGAAGGGGAGAGGGAACGGGAAAGGGGAGGATTGTGGGTGGGAGGGAAGTTATGGGGGGGGGAAGCCATTGTAATGCATAAGCTGTACTTTGGAAATTTATATTCATTAAATAAAAGTTAAAAAAAAAGAGGTCCTAGAAGTGTAATTGAGCTTTCAATTTTGAGACAAAGTTTGCTAAAATAAAGCATTCTATCCCACTCCTGAGATATCTAAGTCCCTTGGGATATTGTCCACCCCCCCCCCAAAAAAAAAAAAGTATAATATGTTTCACGCTGACTTGTGTTGGGTAAAAAATCACGACACCATGGTTAATACAACAGTCACCATATCCAGGGCTTACAATTGATTCAGTGTGAAAACTGTCTTCTTTAAATACAGGTAGTGTGGCAACCAGATAATTGGCACAAAGTAAATGTGCATTTCCAGTGATTTTAGTCCTGTGTAGGATTTTTACATTTGGGGGCGAGAGTTTGGCTCAGTGGTTAGATGCCTTTTGGGATGCTTACATTCATGTGTGGTTTGAGTTTCTGCCCTGGCTGTGCTTCGGATTCCAGCTTCCTGCTTGACGGAACAAGGACACAAGCCTCAGCCCTTTTAGCTTCTTGCTAGGTTCTGCTTTAGACTGCAGGGGCTGGGCCCTCTGCCACATGTTCGGTCTGTGTGCACCCTGGCAATTGGCCGACCTCTGCGAGTTGTTTTCTTTGAATAAATTTGGTCCAGCTGTGAGTGTGTTCTGAGCCCTGTTTCTTAGATTTGGCGTACCTCTTCTCCTTACACTGCTCACATGTACCATAGGGGACTGCAGGTAATAGCTCAAGTGGTTCTCATATGCAATCACGTACAACACATAAATCAAAGTCCAACTGTTTATGCTTACAAGGAATCAAAGTAAACATTGTTTAATCATGCCTTTCTTCATAATGATAAATAAAATAGACAATTTAAGTAACTTTTGGCTTTTGAATTGTCTTATAAACTGAGACTTCCCCCCACAGAATTATTGAAGCATTAATTTTCTTATATAAACTATCATATAAACAAAATCTATAATTTAAGCAAAATAATATAAAATGAAACATATAAAAGAATGTGAAACTATAGACAAACAACTAACCAAATAAATTTTCAAAATTTCAAGGAAAATCTTAGCAAATTGAATCTAGCAAATCTGTTTGATTACTTGAAGAATACAACATGATTTACCAAAATAAAATAAATTAACCAAACATATCACATTAATAGACCATGGGACTAAAGGAGAAAAAGCAATTGATCATTTCAGAATTTGCAAAGAATACATGTAATAAGAATTCAATACTGTTGCTGATAAAAAGGACTTAACATGCAATTAATAGAAAAGAGCTTCCTTATCCTCATAATGGATGTTTCTAGAAAACTCAAAGTAGGCACCATTGTGATCAACACTGAAATGTAAAAACATTATCGTTAAAATCAGAAACAAGATAAAGATAGCCACTATGACCATGTCCATTCATCATTACAAGAGCAGCCCTCAAGTGCTGAAAAAGGAAATCCAATGTGACAGTGATAAGAAATGGAAAAGAATAAAGCAACTGCTAAATTAAGCAAAATCATCAAGATAGAGAAAAAGAAATCAGTATTCAAATCTTCAAATACCATTTGTATCTCAGTACTTAATAACAAATTGTTAGAAAATAAAGAATAAAATATTCAAGCTCACAAAAGTGTGAAACTAAGAACCTCATAAAATCAGATACCTATGGCCTATTAAAGTGAAATTTTGCAACTATAGAAAATACATTAGCTAAAACTTAAGTAAATGGATAAGTTTAAATTATTCATGGATTTGGAGTATCAATATTTTTACAATGTAAAATGCTATGAAGATGATACACAGATTTATGCTGCATCATTAAATTTTGGCAAGGTTTTGAATGGAGCTTAAACTTCCTCTAAAATTTATACAAAAGGAGCCAAGGTCAATAATGGTCAAGACTCTCTTGTAAAAGATCAGTAAGTGAATTCCAGACGTAGATAAATTGGCCAGTGACACCTGATGGGGAGCCTGATACAGCATTCACAGAAAAGTGGAACTTCAGGCATTACAGAAGTAGCATCTATGCAGTGATTATGCAGTGTAATTGTGGTACAATTTGTTTCACATGCTTATATATATATACACCTATAGAGATATAGATATGCATTAGTATATATGCTCATATTTAATTGCGTGGGAAAGCAACAGAAGATGGTTCAAGTGTTTGGGCCCCTGAACACACATGGGAGACCCAAAAGAAGCTCCAGGATCCTGGCTTCAGCTTGGCCCAGCCAAGGTTGCTGTGGCCATTTGGGTTGTGAACCAGAGGATGGAAGATTTCTCTCTTTCTCTTCCTCTCTCTTTCTATAACTCTGCTTTTCAAATTTGTGTCACTAGTTTGTAATTGCTCCTTTTTCATCTCTTACTTTTTGTGTCTACTTTTTCTTCGTGTGGAAGATTCATCTATATAATCTTTCTAAAAATCAACCTTTTGTTCTTGAATCTTTTATATTATTTTCCTTAGCTTCTATTTCTTTTAGTTCTGCTCTAATTTATATTATTTATTTTGTTCAGACTTAGAGTTTGGTTTGTTCTTGTTTTTCTAGGTCCTTGATATGTATAGTTAGGCTGTTTATTTGATACAATCTTTCCGTTTATTTTGATGTGGCTGCTCATTGCTATAAACACCCTCTTAGTGCTATTTGCTGTGCTGCATAAGTTTTCGATATGTTGTATTTCCATTTTCGTTAGTTTTGTCAAATTTTTAAATCTCTGTTTTGATTTCTTCAGTGACACAGTCTTCTTTCCAGCTCATATTGTTCAGGGTCCATGTATTTGTATGATGTCTAGAATTTCTTCAGGTGTTTATTTCTAATTTCATTCCATTATGGTCTGAATAAAAAGATGATATGATTTGTTTAAATTTCTAAAACATTTATTTATTAAAAACATTTATTTATTTTGAAAGTCAGAATTAAAGAGGTTGCTATTTAATATAGTCCTGGAAGTTTTAGCCAGAGCCATTAGACAAGAAAAAGAAATCAAAGGGTTATAAACTGGGAAGGAGGAAGTTATGATATCCCTATTTGCAGACAACATGTCTATATATAGTATATCCAAAAGACTCCATTAAAAGACTATTGGAACTCATAGAAGAATTTGGTAAAGTGGCAGGATATAAAATCAACACACACAAATAAAAAGCCTTTGTACACACAGAAAATGCCATGGCTGAGAAAGAACTAAAATCAATTCCATTCACAATAGCTACAAAAACACCAAATACCTTGGAATAAATTTTTCCAAGGATGTCAAAGATCTCTATGATGATAATTACAATACTTTAAAGAGAGTAGTAGAAGAAGACACATCAACACACCAAAAAAAAAAAAAAAGGAAAAATCTTCTTTGTTCATGGATTATAAAAATCAATATCATCACAATGTCCACACCTCCAAAAGTAATTTACAGATTCAATGCAAGAATCATCAAAATACCAAGGACATTTTCAGATATGGAAAAAAAGGATGCTAAAATTCATATAGAAACACAGGAGATTGTACATAGCTAAGGTAATCTTATATAACAAAAACAAAGCCAGAAGTATCACAATAATAGTTTTCAAGACACACTACAGGGTAGTTATAATCAAAACAGCTTGGTACTGGTACAAAAACAGATGAATAGATCAATGGAACAGAATAGAAAGACAGAAATCAACCCACGCATTTACAACTTATCTTTGACAAAGGAGCTAAAATCAGTTCCTGGACAAAGGACAGTCTCTTCAACAAATGGTGTTTGGAAAACTGGATCTCCATGTGCAGAAATATGAAGCAAGACCCCTACCTTATACCTTCCATAAAAATCCACTCAAAATGGAATAAAGACCGAAATCTACAATCCGATACCATCAAATTATTAGAGAACATTGGGGAAACTTTGCAAGACATTGGCATAGGCAAGGAGTTCTTGGAAAAGACCCCAGAGGCACAAGGAATCAAAGCAAAAATTGACAAATGGGATTACATCAATCTGAGAAGCTTCTGCAGTGCAAAATAAACACTCAGGAAAATGAAGAGGCAACTGATAGAATGGGAGAAATTATTTGCAAATTATACAACTGATAAAGGATTACTAACTAGAACATATAAAGAGATCAAGAAACTGCATAACTACAAAACAAACAACCAGTTAAGGAAAGGGCAAAGGACTTAAACAGACATCTTTCAAAAGAGGAAATCCAAATGGCAGACACAGGAAAAAATGCTCAGGATCACTATCCATTAGGGAAATACAAATCAAAACCACAATGAGGTTTCACCTCACTCCAGTTGGAATGGCTCTCATATAGAAATCAACAACAGCAAATGCTGGTGAGGATGTGGGGAAAAATATTCTAATCTACTGTCAATGGGAATGTAAATTGGTGCAACCACTGTGGAAGAGAGTTTGGAGATACCTCAGAAATATGAATATAGACCTACCATATGAACCAGCCACCCCACTCCTGGGAATTTACAAAGGGAAATGACATCAGCATATGAGTGATCTGTACCCCATGTTTACTGCAACTCAACTCACGATAGCTAAGATATGGAATTAACCCAAATGTCCAACAGCAGGAGACTGGATAAAAAAAATTATGTGATATATACAACATGGAATACTACACAGTGTCAAAAATAAAATAAAGAAATCCTGTTTGCAACAAAATGGATGAAACTGGAAACATCATATTTAATGAAATAAGGATGAATACCATATGTTCTCCCTGATCTGTGATAACTGATAGAATACCTAAAACATAATCTACAGAAGTGAAATTGACACTTTGAAATGCAATGACTTTGAATAGCCCTTGTCTCAACTGTTGTAGAAGTTTTTTTTAAATACTATTTGTGAACTCTTTACTTAGTATAGAGTTGATCATATATGTATAAAGTTAATTGAAAATAGATCTTGGTAAAAAAAAAATAAGAATGGGAATAGCAGAGGGAGGAGGAAGAGAGATGGGAGTGTTTGTAGGTGGGCAGGTACAGTGGGAAGAATCACTACATTCCTAAAGTTGTACTTATGAAATCCACCGAGTTTGTATTCCTCAAATAAAAGACTTCTAGAAAAAAAAAAAGAATTACAGAGGGATAGAAAGATCCAGAGAGAGAGAGACAGAGAGATCTTCCACCTACTGGTTTACTCCCCAGATGGCCACAGCCAGGATCCAGGAGCCTCATCTGTGTCTCCCACATGGGCAGCAGAGGCTCAAGCACTTGAGCCATCTTTTGCAGCTTTTCCCAATCCATTGGCAAGAATCTGGATTGGAAGTGGAGCAGCTGGGCTACCAGCCAGCACCTATATGGGATGCTAGTATGACAGATGGCACCTTTACCCACTATGCCACAATGCAAGCCCCATAACTTTTAAAGACTTGTTTTGTGGTATAATATATGGTCTATCCTTGAGAATGTTCCTTGTGTCAAGTATTATTCAGCTATTGGATGGAATGTGCTGCCAAGATCTGTTAGGTTCATTTGATCTATAGTCTAGTCTAACTGTGATATTTCTTTGTTATTTTTTTCTCCAAAAGATCTGTCAGTTGAAAGGGGATATTTTAACCTTCCATTGTCATTTGGGCTTATTTCTCCTGTTAGATCTAAAAATGCTTGTTTTTATAAAGCTGGGTGCTCCAGCATTAGGTGCGTATATAATTACAATCATATCTTTGCAAGCATTTTTTACTGCTAGTTTTTTTTTTAATTTTTACCATTCAAATAGGAGTGTAGAAGTAGTTCCTTGTTTAATTTGCTGTTCTGGTTGACCTATGATGTGAAACATCTTTTGTTAAATATTTGTATATATTCTTTTTCTAAGATTTATTAATTTTATTTGAAGGAGTCACAGACAGTAACAGTCAGACTCAAACACACACACACACACACACACACAGAATCTTCCATTCATTTGCTGGTTCACTCCCTAAATGGTGCATTTGCTGCGACTAGGCCAAGCTGAAGTCAGGAGCCAGGAGTTCCATGTGGGTCTTCCACTTGGGTGCAGGCACCCAAGCGTTTGGTCTATCCTCTGCTACTTTCTCAGGTGCCTTAGGGGAGATCTGAATCAGAAGTGAAACATCTGGAACCAAACCAGTGCTCCAATATGGGATGCCATTGTTGCGAATGTTAGTGTAGCTGACTGTGCCACATGCCAGCCCCAATAAATATATATATATATATATATATATATATATATATATATATATATAGTTTGGTGAGATGTCTCTTCAGGTCTTTAGCATATTTCTTAATCAGATTATTCATTTTCTTTTGTTGTTTTTAAAGAATGCTTTGTGTAACAGTTCTTTATCAGGTACGTATTTGGAAATATTTTCCAATCTGTAACCTAGCTTTTCATTTTCTTCACAATGTTTCTCTTAGAGCTCATCAATTATTTCTGTCCTCTGTTATGCTCTACGTTGTCTATAGAAATATAGCCAAATATAGAGAGTTTCTCCAATGTTACCTTCCAGGGTTTTTGTAATTTTATGTTATACATTTAAATCTGTAATCCATTTTGAATAAATTTTTCTAAAAGGTATGGAGACCTATATCTAGATTCTGTTTTTGCATGTAAACCTCTAGTTGTCCCAGCACCATTTGTTGACATTACATATTTTGCAATGTGATTTTTATATTAAAATAGATTCTTTCAAGTTCTAAGATGGAATCAATAGTAATTCAGAGATGTGAGAAAAGTCACAATAGGAAAAGAGTAATCCAACAATTAAAAGAGAAATATTTCAGGGCCGGTGCCATGGCACAATGGGTTAATTCTCTTCCTACAGCGCTGGCATCCCATGTGGACACTGATTCTAGTCCTGGCTGTTCCTCTTCCCATCCAGCTCTCTGCTGTGGCCTGGGAAAGCAGTGGAGGATGGCCTGGGTCCTCGGGCCCCTGTAGTCACGTGGGAGACCGGGAGTAAGCTCCTGGCTTCTGGCTTCGGTTCAGCGCAGTTTCAGCCATTGTGGCCATTTGGGGAGTGAACCAATGGAAGGAAGACCTTTCTCTCTGTCTCTCCCTCTCACTGTCTGTAACTCTACCTCTCAAATAAAAATAAATAAAATCTTTAAAAAATTTTAAAAATAAAAGAGAAATATTTCCCTGATATGGAGCAAATACACATAACTGTAATGAAAAGCTTTTAAGAAGTAAAGGAACCATCTTTACTTTGTGTTTGTAATGGCAAACACAATCAGGATTTACAAAGAACAAAAGTTACTGCTAAAGAAATAAAGATTTTTATTTGATAACACATTGGCAAAATGGATTCTAAAAGAAAACAAGTAAAATCTTTTTTTGTGGAAATATCGTTTTGAATATCAAATTCTGTAGACATGCAATAAACCAGTCAGGTGTGCAGAAAGTGAAATTATTTTCAGACAGGAATTTTAACAACTGCAAGCTGAAAGAATTGCATCCATCCAGTAAAATGAAAATAAATACACTAGATAACTTATGAAATGCAAAAAAAAAAAAAACCAACAACAAAGCATCCAAAAATATATGGTAAGCTTAAATTGGGTCTAATTTTATAGTACATGCAAATATAGTACATGTAAATATGGTCAATTTTCATATTAAGATCATAGATTACAGATTAGGTTTAGGGAAAAAACAGTTCTAAGATATTTACAGAGAAACATTTAAAATGTTATTAAAATGTTTGGGGGATGAGTATCGTGGCCAGGGGAGTAAGCCTCTGTTTATGGCACCTGCATCCCACATTGGCAAACTAGTTAGAGTCCTGATTCCTCTGCTTTGATCCAGCATCCTTCCAATGCATCCTGGGAAGAAACAGATAATGACTGAAGTGGCTGGGCCCTTGCCACTCATATGGGAGACCCTGATGGAGTTCTGGGTTTCTGGCTTTGACTTGGCCTAGCCCTCACTGTTGCAGGCATTTGGGAAGTGGAACAGGGAGTGAAAGATATCTCTCTCTCTGTCCCTGTCTCTGTCAGTGTCTGTGTCTTTCAATATCTCTCTTTGTCACTCTTTCACATACGTGAAAATAAATTTTAAAAGTGAACAAAGTTAAAATTTTTAAAATATATTGGGAATGAGTAAAGAAATATGAGAAAGAAATACTTATCACTACAAAACAAGATTTTATTAGTAAAAATGTTAAGCAACATAAGCAAGGATAAATATATTGAAAATATTATACACTATTTCTAGTTCGGGTAGTCAATTAATGGATAAATATTTTACAGTTGTAGTAATGAATAATTTGTATTTATCAGCTATTTCATAATTTAGGAATATAAATCTATAATGTAATCATATAATGTCACTTATTTAAAATGGAACATTTTCATGTATGTAACTTCCTGGTTTTATTTTGTCCCAGAATCAAATTATACACAAAATTTATCTCTGTGGATTCTAGGAATATTATATATTAACAATTTCTTATAAATGTAACAATTTCGTATATATTCATGTTTCCCTTGGTAGGTTGTTTGTCAAATTTTTTAAGTTCAAAATTTTGATATTTTTATGGATTTATACACACACATACATACAAGTTTACATTGATATCAGGCTTTAAATGTGATGTGCTCCTTTAATCATTTTAATAAGACTGATTTCCCTGCCCCTGAGCAAATTCAAGTTTTTGACAGCCCCTCAGCTTCTCTTTAGTTCTCCTGTTTCTCACGGTAGATCATAGCCATATTGAGCTCTTGCACTGTGATGGATAATCTAAAATCTAGTAATTATTTATTCCTAATCCATGTCATTTGTAAAATTTAATATTTAGAAACTACCTTAAATAACAGAAGAGAGTAAGTTATATTTGAAGGTTGTTAGCTCTGTTTTGTTTTTAGTAAATACTTGCATATATATTTGGGGTAGGTTCTTATACAAATTTCATAAATTAATATCCACAAAGCAGTAATACCTGAAATACTTCTCTCTTTATGTACAGTTACTATTGTGAATATAGAGACTTTTATCATTGCAAATAATTAAATGGAAGTATTTTTAATATAGCTGGAATTAAGGTAACTTTTAATAGGTAAAATGCGAATTATTTCTATTATTGTACTCATAGTAATTGCAAGTACCTTGAGCTTTCCTTAGTTGTCACAGAGAGGATCCAGGATAGCATACTAGAATTTCTAGCTGTCTATTTAACTGTAGAGTGTGTAAAAAGTATCTAAAACTAATGACAATTTTAAAGATTATGGTTCTATAACTGCAGCATGCAGCACACCTATTTCATTTTACAAAGCTCATATATAGGTATATTTGAAAGACAGAGTTACAGAGAGGGAAGGAGAGATAGAGAGATCTTCGACCCACTGATTTACTCCCACATGGCCACAACTGCCGAAGCCAGGAGCCAGAAGCCTCCTCCAGGTTTCCTACATAGGTAGAAGGGATCCAAAGACTTGGACCATCTTCTGCTGCCTTCCCAGGCACACTAGCAGGCAGCTAGACCAGAAGTGGAGCAGCAGGGACTTGAACTGGTGCCCTATTGGATTCTGGCACTGCAGGCAGTGGTGGCTCAGCCACCTATGCCACAGCTCGGCTCCAAAACTCAAACTTCTGAAAAATGATTTAACAGTTTTATGTCCTCTGTTTAACAAAAAAGTAAAAACTCCTCTTGAATATACCTTAGTTATTGGCTCCACTATTCTGTCTCCTTGAAGAAACACTTGAGAACTAAAACCCAGGGATTTCTCATGTAGACTCTTATTTTCATATTAAACACATTGCTTGAAATTTAGCATTAAAACCTTTGATTTTATTTTCAATGCTACTGTCAATCGCTCAACAAGTCACTTGACCTTTCTTTTCCATTTGTAGTAGTGGTAGAAGTAATAAGTTTCTCCTACGATAATGATCATAAGAGAACAAATAATTTTTATAATGACAATCTGTACTTAGTGAAGAAATATTTTATAAGAGATTTATTATCATTATTATAAAATTTTCTTGTGTGTAAGGCAGTGTATTCATGAAAAATTACTTTCATTTTTGCCTCTTTCTGAAGACTGTAGAATGTCCTTAAGTATGTTTCTTAAACTCCCCATTTGTTAGCCAATGATGTGATCAATAAGTGTTTTATGTTCTAAGTGTTTGGTTAAGAATTGTATGGTTTTTTTTGTTTGTTTTGTTTTTTGTTTTTTTTTTTTTTTTTTTTTTTGACAGGCAGAGTGGACAGTGAGAGAGAGAGACAGAGAGAAAGGTCTTCCTTTTTGCAGTTGGTTCACCCCACAATGGTTGCTGCGGCTGGCACGCTGCAGCCAGCGCACCACGCTGATCTGAAGCCAGTAGCCAGGTGCTTCTCCTTGTCTCCAATGCAGGTGCAGGGCCCAAGCACTTGGGCCATCCTCCACTGCACTCCCGGGCCATAGCAGAGAGCTGGCCTGGAAGAGGAGCAACTGGGACAGAATCCGGCGCCCCGACCGGGACTAGAACCCGTGTGCCGGCGTCGCAGGTGGAGGATTAGCCTATTGAGCCACGTTGCCGGCCAAGAACTGTATGTTTTTAGCTTGGCTCCTTCACCTGTTTTCATTTCGTTCACTTCCCTTGGTACTTGATGAGCTCCTGATTTTTTACTCAGATGAGACACATCTACTAATATTTCTTAAATTACTTTTCCTGTATTTGATGACTTCTTTTTCTGACACCCATATGATAAGTGTTTCAGTTATCTCGAATTTTCTCAGATTACTCACTAACTACACTTCTTTTATTTTTGAAAGACTTCTGGCTTTAAGTCAATTTTCTGCAGTACTTTTCTGTCAAAAATGACACTTATTGCCCTAAAAAGATTTGCAGTACGTTTTTTTTCCTAAGAGAATGTTGCAATCACAGATTTTCGCTTTCCCAAAGTATTAAACTGTTTCTTGTTTATGATTTCTATGCCAAGTCTCAGATATATACTTGAATTAAATACTCTAAATGATTCTTTATCTTTCCCTGATTCCATTTATTATAGCTATATTGAATGCCTTCATTTAGTTATTATGTGAGCATTTGGGGAGTAAACAAGTGGATGAAAACTAACATACACACATGCACACACAAACACACATACACACAGTCTTTCTCTCTTTCCTTCTCTTTCCATTTCCCCCTCTCTCCCTTGCTTCTTCCTTCTGTCTCTCTCTATATATATTTGTACACACACACATATATATACACAAGTATTTTGTATCCATTAAAATAAAAATATGCACAATCATTAAAATTTTTCTATTAAAACCCATAGTCAAAAATTTCTAAATTTCCAATGCTGTTTTCTTCTTGTAAGCTAATGATGCATTCAATATTATTTTTCTTACTTTTAATGGTTACATAATATTCGTACACTCCTATGTAGTTCAGTGTGATAATTTAACATATACAAATACAAGGTAATGATGAAATCCAAGTAATTAACATTTCCAACTCCCCAAACATTTATCATTTCCATGTTATGAGAAGCTTCAAGCTCTTCTAGTTATTTTTAAACATAGTATATTACATATATAAAAAATTGTACCTTTATTTAAAATCTTGCATTTATTGACAAAAAGTATATGTTTTGAGCAAAATGTGTGTGGTCACAATTCAGATATTTGCATTAAAGATCTTTGTTCTGAATAGTAAGCTTCTTTATAAATGATTAGCTCATTTCCTTCCTTGATTTTTCCATCTCTCTTGACTGTTAAATTTGGTTATGAAAATGATTTGTTGGCAAAATCTTATTTGAATTAATATGAGAATGTAGATTCTCTGGCTCTCTCCTCCCATGCCTTTGTGTGAATGAAGAGTGATATTGAGATAGGCAAATCCAAATTTTAAAAAAAATGTAAATAAGGAAATAATAGTTTTAATTTAGTTTTAAGTACTAGCAGCTAGGAAGTTCAAGGATAATAAAGATAAGCTTAAGGCAAGAAATGTATAAAGAGTAAACATGTAAAATCGAAGTTAAGGAAACCAAAATAATTCAATAAACATAAAGTGTAAGAATAAAGGTAAGTGAATGGAAATTAAAAATAAATGGTGTGTATCTAGAAATAATATTAATAAAATGTATGTCACGTGTAAAACATTAAAGGGTTCTGTACCCATTCTTTATTCATTCAATGAAAAATTTTAAATGATTGGGTATAACATATATAGAAAATTAGATTAGTAAGTTCAGAAACAAAAAACAAAATTGATAAAAATTAGTAGAAAATGTAGGAAATAATTTGCAAGTTTTCCAAAGCCAATGCTTTTATAAAATATGAAAACCCATATGGAGGATAATAAGCAGTTAATACTTGAGCAACCAAGGAAGAATTTTGCACCAAAATTAACTTACTTTTAACTTCATTTTCATGAACTTATTGAATCACCCTTGTACACTAACAGAGCATACAGGAAGCGAGCAACACAATCGAGTACATTATCCAAGGTCTAGGGAACTGTAGATGGTGAATGTCAGCATGTCGCCATGTCTGTGAAGAATTTAAGTAAGCACCAATGGTATTAAGATTCTGCATAACCCATGGAACATGAAGAAGCCAGGTGACAAGGCAGCAATGAGATAAAAATTATTGCTTACTCACTATCCCTTTTCCCCCACTTCATTTGAAGAGTGAACATCTTGCCATTTGGGAAGTAGATAGGCAATAGGACAAAAAAGGAAATACAACTCCAGTGTCCAATATTGTCAGCAGCATCACTATACATTGACAAAGAAATTTGTTTGTGAAGTAGGTGGTACATTTATCATTAATTACTCACTCTTTCCTAGAAATCTTCTGAACTAATTAATACCATCATAAAGTACATTTCTCATTACCTCAGCCTTCCCCAGAATCATACTCCTGGCTTCCACTTTACCAGCCAGACTGTTTATTTCTGTCTCTCTGAAGCTCATTATCTGACAATCTTGAACCTCTTACAACCCCAAAATAAGCGATTTCATAGTTCATAACGAGAACACTCTGTGACACCATAAGCCAAACCCGTGGAAGTTTCCTTTCCCTTCTCTACACTGTTTCTTACCGGTTCTCTCCAGGTAACATTACTTTCTTATAGAAACACCCAACACAGCAATGTCAAGAAGGGTGGGCGCTACCATCCTTGTTCCATATGGCATTTTCCAACCCTTTCTAAAAAGCACCTACTACTTTGAAGCAGTTATCAACAAGGTCATTCTCCTTTTTTAAGCTTTTATTTTTATTCATTTTAAAGGCAGAATCACAGACACAGAGGGAAAGGCAGAGAAAGAGAGATTTTTCATCCACTGGTTCATTCCCTAAATAACTGAAATAGCCAGGGCTGAACCAATCTGAAGCCAGGTGGCAGGAGCCTCTTCCAGGTCTCCCACATGAATGAGGGGCCCAAGCAATTGGTCCATCCTCCACTGCCTTCCTAGGCACATCAGCAGGGAGCTGGACCAGAAGTGGAGCAGCCAGGTCTTGAACTGGCACCTATATGGGATGCCAGAATTGCAGGCTGAGGTCTTACCTGCTATGCTACAACATCGGTCCCAAGGTCGTTTTTATCTTTATCCATGGATGATTATTGTCTGAGATCATTGACTTTCTCCCCTTAACTATTCTTAACATTCTTGTTGCATGATCTGTCCTCAAGTTTGAGCCATTCACTTCTGATGAAATGTCCTCCTTTTTCCCCATACATGTTGTTAACCTACACATTTATATTGTGGGAATCACCTTTTAAATCCCAGTGTTTACTTCTGACTGCTTCCTCCTTTCTTCCTCTAGTGTCTCCATTTCATTTATGTGACATCCTTATTGCAGCCTCCAAACCTCTCCTCTACCACTTTTCACGGTTCTTTGTCCATGTTCATTTACTCTTTGTCTTCATTTTTCTCCCCAAAATCTTAAAAATTTTTTCTAATCTCATATCCTCAGTCTTCCTTTTTCTTATAAAAAATGACTATCTTCTGACTACTATTGCAAGCTAACTCATTTATATACTCTTTAAATGGCCTTGTCTCTGTAACTAACACCTCTTTCTAAAGTATCAACTATTTTCCTTTCACTTTATCCTTTAAAATAAGCTTAATAATGGATGTAATATTTATAATCTCAAAGGAAAAAGACTGTTTGAACCTAAGTTCCTTACCAATTGTCTTTTCATTTTTATGTCTTCATTCATGGTGAAATAATTTGAATTTTTAAATGTTTTGGTATCTGCACCTCTTTATTTCTGACTCAACTTTAAAGTCACTTTGGTTTCCAGTATGTAGTTTGGATTCCTGTTTCAAAATCAACAATAAACTTCCCACTTGCCAAATCTACTCTGTAGTTCTAATTTTAGTTGTTTGTGAGCAACCTTTGGAAAATGTCATCATTCTCTGTTTTTGAAACACATGAAACTATTAGAAAAGTGGCAAGTGAGCCAAATAATGTTATTTTAAAATAGGATATTTTAAGTTATAATATATGTATAAATATTTTTGTAAGACAGATTTTGTCTTACAGCCTGTCTTGCAAATGTTTAAGGTCTAACTGTTGATCTATTGGAAACTCCAACTAAACAGGGCACAAGTTATAAAGGTTTGCATATTTTGATGAACTTCTGGATCACCCAAGAGTAACTCTGCAGTGAAAAAATCTTGACTAGTAAAATTGGTTAAGCTTTACATAACGCCTAGTCTATAGGAATAGAAGATAAAACATGTAAAATAAGAAACAAGAAAGACGAAAGTGAAAAACATAAGAACAAGCAGTATACAGGAGGCATACACTGTAGAGAAAGTAGTATTTCACCATAAGATATGCTCAAAATATTTAATGTTCATTATTATAGAAAAAAAATAAATTACAAAAGCAGAAATTGTTAGACCCATCTTTACTACATCATAACTGAATTTACAATCAAAATTAAGGTTATAGTTTCTGATAAAGTATGTTAATCACAGCAAATATGCAGTTTTTCAAAATGACCAGATATCAATTGTATTTACCAATTTTATGTAGGTACCAATATGTAAGAATTTTTTTAGTGTATCTAAATATAATTTCTGCTAATACCACTAAATTACCCCTAAACTGAAGAGAAAAGCAGATTCTAGAGCTTGTTTCTTATTATTCCTATAATGATAGGACTGTAATGGCAGTCTAATGATAGTAGTCCCCGTGACTCCATTCAGAGAAAGAAATGAGAATTGCACATTTATTTTAGCAAATAAGCATGCAGTTAATTACAACTCTTGGTGTTAGTCTGCCATTCTCTTGCATCTTTGGAAGCTAGAGGCACATAGTTCATTTAAAATAGCAGTTTTTTATGAAATACAGTGTTTTTCAAAATAATATAGGTATAAGAATTCACCCACAACATGATGAGAAAAAAGCTTCTCTTTTGTTGGAAGTGTTCAATAACTACTTAGTGTCTAAAAAATTGGACAACCGAACCATGGAGTGTTACTTGTATTAATGTTCATGTAGCTTTCCACTGACAGTTACCATACTTAGTTTCCATGTGTGCCTTAAGTACTTGCACTGTGGATGTTCTGTATAATTCCATGTTGCTTATTGGAATTATAATATTTTTAATTCCTCAGTGTTATCAAAGAGTGAGTACCTATGTTAAATAAATATAAAGAACTATAAGGAGGGGCTGAGATGGTGGTGCAGCAGGTTAAGCAGCTACCTGAGATGACGGCATGACATGTATAGTGCCAGTTTGAGTCCTGGATGCTTGGCTTCCTATCCAGTTCCCTGCTAATGTGTCTGGGAAAGCAGCAGCAGATGATCCAAGTACTTGGGACCCTGCCACCTACGTGGGAGACCCTGCTGAAGTTCTTGGCTCCAGGCTTCAGCCTCACCCAGTCCTGGCTATTACAGCTATCTGGGGACAGAACCAGTGGGTGGAAGATCTCTTTTTTTCTCTTTGTCTCTCCCTTTCTGCAACACCCTGCCTTTTAAATAAAAAATAAATAAATCTTACGTGTACCAGGAGCTTCAAGATTCCTTGATGATTCAACAAAATGGTAGTTAGGGGTCCCTCTGTAACTTTGTGAGCTTAACACAAAGGAGTGAGGGAGAAAGCATCCAAACTCCCCTAATTTGCAACCTGAGAAACAATGAACAGTTTCCTAAAGTGAGAACAAAGTGATGGAAGAGCTGGGTGGTAGCTAAATGTGACTCAATCTATGCAGTTTAGATAAGCAACTAAGTACAGGAAATTGTAAATTCTCACTCCAACTCCAATAGAATGAAGCATGGGGAGAATCCCTTCAACATGCCTCAGCAGATGCTTGCTACAGAGGATTTTTATCACTCTGAGACTTCTAGTAAGAATGAATAATATTCCTTCATTCTGCCCAAGAATAAGATATATAATGAACATCAGATCTGATAGAAATTGATCCTCAACGAGTCTGCTTTCAATGATATGGATAGAGAAAAGAAAGACACATAGCCAGCATTTCCTACATTTTTATTGCAATATCCAAATAATGAATCACTGCTTTGTGAGTCTGGTTTCAACAATATTTTCTCTGTATGACTTTTCTAATGGAAGACTATAGGGAGGGACAGCATTGTACGACAGTGGTTTTAGCTACTAATTGGGATATCCAGAACCCATAATGGAGTATCAGCTACTCAGTTTCCAATGCAGCTTCCTAACTAATGCACACCCTGGGATGCATCAGAAGATGGCCCATATTCTTGGATCCTAGTGACCTGTTTGGGAGACACATATGGGGTTCCAGGTTCCTAGCTTTGCCCTGGCCCATCCTTGGCTTTTGCAGGCATTTAGGGAATGATCCCACAGATGGAAAATTGATAACTCTCTCTCGTTCTGTCTAATTTATTTTTTCAAATAAAATAAATATATATATAAAACTTAAAATGTAAGGCCGGTGCCGTGGCTCACTTGGTTAATCCTCTGCCTGTGGCGCCAGCATCCCATATGGGATGGTTCTAGTCCTGGTTGCTCTTCTTCCAGTTCAGCTCTCTGCTGTGGCCCGGGAAGGCAGTAGAGGATTGCCCAAGTCTTTGGGCCCCTGCACCCGCATGGGAGACCAGGAAGAGGCACCTAGCTCCTGGCTTCAGATCGGTGCAGCATCAGCCATAGCGGCCATTTGGGGGGTGAACCAACAGAAGGAAGACCTATCTCTCTCTCTCTCTCTCACTGTCTAACTCTATCTGTCAAATTAAAAAAAAAAACTTAAAATGTAAACATAAAATTGGAGGAAATTTAGGAGTCCATGTAATTGCTGTGATCTTTAAGTTTCAGCAGCAATATGAACCTAATATAAGAATATGTATTTCATGTATGCTTTGGATCAGTTTCTGTTGTCTTCGAAAATCCTTGATTGCAATCTAAGAAGTTCTGAACTTACTAAATGACGATAGTTTTATATACATAATTTTAGAAGATTTGCTTGGATATATGTGGTAAAGAAAAATTATAGAAATAGACCTCACAAATGACACCACAAGCTAAAAATATGAGTATATTTATGCAAAAATAATGAAGTGACTTACTTTCTGTAATGAAAGCCCTCTCATAATCCATTCCCAGTTCAGCCAATTAATATCACCTTAGCCAACCACATTTCACATTAAGCAGTTATCATACCATAAAAAATTGTGCTTTCACAGATCGGGCACTAGCTGTAACTGGCAGTAGGGGAGCTTTCCAGATGTTGCTAAAGAATTGTGCTTGTGCTTTAGGAACCTCAAATGCAATTGGGTCATCCAAATCATCTCTGATGCATAATGCAATAACTTCATCCTTGCTGACTGCCAGAATGCATGAGGTACATCAGTGTGAAATCAGCCTTCACAAGGCCCTCATTATATGTGAGCAACCCTGGATTGCTGGAGTCAGGATACTATTGTATCTATTTTCCATAACATGCATCATCAATAATGCATCAAGATAAAGCAAACAGAACATTAAACACACCCTGCATGTCAAATTGGGGCAGATAAATGATAGAAAATCTAGCTGTGTTTAATAATATGCACAGACACACATATTTTTGTATACATGAGAATAACAAGGATATGCATGGTTATTAAACAAAGCATCACTAACTAGACTATTAAGATACCTCAGCAACAGAAGTGAGCTCAAGCAAAAGAGAAAAAAAAAAGTCTAGAAGGAACTGCAGGCTGATAGGCAAAAATCTCTTGGTTCAACCTGTCTTTAAGTTGTATCTAATATAGAAAATCCCATCCTATGCTGTTTGAATAGATACATTTATTATCACATTAACATATTCATTTAATGGTAATTGCGTTTCTTCTTAAGGTTGCATAGTATATCCATGATCAGTTGCTAATAAAGAGTAACAATTTACTTAATATCTTGAGCTAAATATTTCATTGCCACATTTTATTCCTCTTCGTCCACTTTGTGAAGATTAGCAGAAAAAAAAAGGTTACAAATTGAGATTATACTAAACCTAAATAGCGTCCCATTATGCACAGATTTGTTGAATAATGCATCATCTCTCTTCCTGAGGTTTATAATCATACCCTAATATATTCCCCTGGCACGTCCTTTAAATTCCAGTCCACTCTCTCTCTACTTTGTAACCAAAGTTTTTGTTCAGGATACTGAATCTGCTCAAAACTGACTAGTGTAAGCTAAATAAGCCTCGCACCCTCATTCCTCTCTGAATATTCACTCCTGATCACCATACTGTGAACACATTCTCTTACATGGCAAAACGAATTTCTCAAATGTAATTATGTTGAAAATCTTGAACTGAGAAGATTGCTATATGTTATTCAGCATTATTCAGCCACCTCGATGTTTTCACAAGTGTCCTTCTAAGAGAGACTCATGGAGTTTCCACCACAGAAAAAGATGTGATGGAACAGACAGTTGAAGTTATGTGCTTTGAAGATTGAGAGAAAAGTTCAAGAAATGCAGAGATGTCCTGAGGCTGGAAAGAGGAAGTAAACATGTTCTTCATTTGCAGCCTGCAGAAGAAATATGAACCGCCAATGCAGGATTTTGCAACCTCGACCCCCAGAAATTTAAAAGAACAAATCAGTGTTGTTTATAAGATATGAAATGTGAAGTAATTTGTCAGAGAGGCTCGGAAACTAGTATGTTTATCTTAATTATTAAGAAACAAATTGGTCGGCCCTTATCCATTAAAGGCGTGGTAAAGGTATCATTATCCTAAGATTCCTTTACCACGTCCAAAAATACATCAAATTATGCTTATAATTAAATACACTCAATTGTTTATTGGTTTCTTCTTATGTCCCATAAACGTTAGATAATTATGTCATGAATATATCACTACATTGGAAGTGTTTTCTACAAACCTCATCACATACTAAATTATCCTTTCCTTAATTTTTAGCTCAAATTTCACTATCCTGTGTTCTTTTTTTTTTATTGCTGTAGGAAAGATACCCCATTCTACTCATGGAAGCACTGTAGTAATGGTCACACCTGAAATATGAAATTTGTTGCCTAGCATTTACATCAGAGTTTACAAATCCCACTCCCCAACAAAAATGAGAAAGTATTGACAGCAGGACTGTGCCATAATCATTTCATCTCTAATAATTAGCAGGGTATCTAGCACATAAAACATTGCCTTTGAATCACTACCATTTCTGATGTGAACTTTAAAAGCCTCTTTTGAAGAGCACGATTTGAAAAAAGGGGGGTGTCAAAGCATATTTTCAGTTGAATCTATGAATTTATAAAATTTATAAATAAATGAATATATAAGTGTACATTATGTACTTATGTACATTCTGCAGATAAGTGTGTGCCCGAGTGAGACCCCATCAAATAAGCAAGCAGTAGATATTTTTTAAATGAGTTGATCTTTTTTTAAAAAAAAAAAAGTTTATTTCATTTGTTTGAAAGAGTTATAGAGTGAGGTAGAGATAGAGAGAGAAGTCTTCCAACCACTGGTTCTCTCCCGTGATGGCTACAAAGGCTGGAGCTGCGCCAATGCGAAGCCAGGAGCCAGGAGCTTCTTCCGGGTCGCCCATGAAATGGGTGCAGGGGCCCAAGGTATTGGGCCATCTTCTACTGCTTCCCCAGGCTATAGCAGAGAGCTGGATCGGAAGAGGAGCAGCTAGGACTAGAACCAGCACCCATATGGGATGCCGGAGCTTCAGGCCAGGGCTTTAACCTGCTGCACCACAGCTCCGGCCCCTGAGTTGATCTTGTCTTAGACATATATGTGAAAAATAGGAATTTGCATGAAAGATACGATGAAAACAATTATTGAAGAACATGTACTATACACCTTTAGAAGAAGAAAGCCAACAATCTCCCATATATGAGTGCTATTATGATTAGATGATTTGTAAAATGAAAAATAACATGACATGTATACATAATGTTTAATAAAGGGTTATTGTTCTTCATTGCATAAGAGAAATTGAGTTAAAATGCCCGAAAGAATGCTTCTAAATGAGAGCTTATAAAGGACTCAGAGGGGCCAGTGCTGTGGCACAGTGGGTTAAAACCCTGGCCTGAAGTGCCAGCATCCCATATGGGCGCCGACTCCAGTCTCCGCTGCTCCTCTGCTGATCCAGCTCTCTGCTGTTGCCTGGGATAGCAGCGGAGGATGGCCCAAGTCCATAGGCCCCTGCACCCACGTGGTAGACCTGGAGGAAGCTCCTGGCTCCTGGCTTCGGATTGGCGCAGCTCCAGCCGTTGCAGCCATCTGGGGAGTGTGGACGACCTCTCTGTCTCTACCTCTCTCTGTAACTCTGTCTTTCAAATGAATAAAATAAATCTTTTTAAAAAAATGACTCAGAAAAGAAAACAAATTATATGCTTTTCTTTTATTGCAATTAAATGGCCTAAATAATCTATATAGTTGTTCATTTTTGTATAAAAATGTTAAGGGCACTGATTTTTCTGTCCACATTTTTAATAACCTTTTCCAAGGTAAAGGAAGTTATTCTTTTGTGCTATGAAGAGTCAACATGCTTTTCATGCATCAAGTTATGAACTTTTCAAATTCCTAAAATATTTTTCTAAACATGACTGTAAAATCTTTTAGATACTCCAAATAATTAAAATGCTTGTATTTACTAGTTTGAAAATTTGAGCACTTTTTCATTTCTAGATACTGTATTTGATACTACAGATGTAATCGTGAACAAATTGCCTAGTTCTTGGGTGGGTGTTGTGGCATAGTGGGTTAAGCCACTGCTTAGGGAGTTCCCAACCCATATTGGAATGCCTGGAACTTAGTCTTGCCTTTAGCTTTAGATCAAGCTTTTTGCTATCGTGCCTGGAAGCAGTAGATGATGACTCAAGTTCTTGAGTCCTTGCCATGCATGTGGGAGACCCGGATAAATTCCTGACTCCAGGCTTTGGCTCAGTCCAATTCTGGCTGTTGCTGACATCTGGGGAAGACATAAACAGATGGGACTGTCTCTCTCTCTCTTTCTCTCCCTCTCTCTCTCTCTCTCTTATTCTGCCTTCCAAATAAATTTAAAAGGGAATAAACACTTAACACAAAGAATGCACAGCTTCTTACTTTATGAAACTTTTAGTCCAGTGGAGAGAATAAAGGACTTATACATCTATAAATATAAATGATGATCATTTCTATGAAGGACAGCAGGTGCTCCCATATCAGATGCAGGCATCTCAAAAGGTGACTTAACCACTGAGCCAAATACCCACTCACGCAGTTCTTATATTACAGATTCATAAGTGATTTGGAAAAATAAATTACCAGTGTGATACAAATAGGATACAGAATAGTTTTAGAATAAAGAAAACTTAATGAACCCACAAAAGAAGAAAAATCAGTAAGTAGAATGACAAAATTATTGAATGAAATAAAGATAAAGAGATAACTATGAAGTAATAATAGTTAAGGAGATTAATTGTGCATTTTAAAAGGTAATAAATCTGGATATATTGTTTAGAGTTAGTTATGTGCTGTTTTCAAGATGCTATATTTCAAACAAAACTGCTTTTGCCAGTTTTATAGGCAACCTCTGAAATGGCCCAAATTATACCTGTTTCCCGGAATTCTTATCTTAGTCTAATTTCCTTTTCTTGATCATGGACTGAATTTGGTGACTCACTTCTAACAAATAGAATATAGCAAAAGTGATAATGTGTCCCTTTCATTTGAGATTTTGTTTTCCTTTGAAATAAATTCTGTATGCTGACATTTCATGCATAAATCTGGGACATGATAATGCTGTTTAACTTGTATATCAACATTTTATCAAGTTCACATCACAATTTTATAACCTAACAGCATGACATTTGTGTCCAGATTCAAGAGTAGTGACTGCTGTAAGATAATATTTGCCAATCTTTGCTCATTTTATCGTTCTCACTTCATTGGGTCATATAATCCTGTTTTACCACAGCTTTAGAAGCTAAGTGACATTGGGGTGGATCTGAGAAGAGTTTACTTTCCTGAAAATAAAGAAATAGACAAAGAATCGATGATGTCCTTCCATCTTCCTTCATTTTAGCAGTGGCTGCTGGAGTCACAGCAGTCATGTTCTAAGCGCCTTGGGAAAAGTGGCCCCTCTGGTATCACATTGTAGCCTTGCCATTTTCAGAAACAGCTGTTTTCCAGATTTGTTATCACACGAGAACAAACAAGCTTGATTTTATTACGCCACTGGGAGTAGCTTGGTGCCCCAGATATATTTGATTTGTTACACATGAGATGTATGCACACTTAGACAATAGTGACACATCAAGCTCTCAAGTCTACTTTATAAAATGCAACCAACATAATGGAATTTATAAGTAGTCTGGGGAGGAAATCCAGCATCCTGCCTATATCATCCATTTGTCTGTCTGAATAATTTGTTCTAAATATAAAATGTGTTTAGTCCCCAAGGAATATAATGGCAATGTTGGCTAGAATTGATATATCTGACTCATTTATATTCAGAGATTTTATATCTTAGATTTATTTTTAAATAGTCTAAATGCAGAATCTAGGGTTTTAACCTGAGCTAATGTTCTGAAAATAACCACAACATACATTTTAAAATACACTAATTTATTCTATGAAACATAATCTACATGCACACTACCAGTTATACTAATGTGTAATGTATAAGTACATGCTTATCACATGACCCTTATTACATTTATAAAGAGCTAGAGTTGTTCTGAAAACTGGTGAAAGTAACATGTATATGTTGTATTAAAAAATTCTATTACTCTGTCCCTAATGTGTTGTACTATGCAAATTAACGGTAAAACTACTACTCAAACAGTACTCTATACTTTGTGTATCTGTGTGGGTGCAGTCTGTTGAAATCTTTACTTAGTATATGCTAAGTTGATCTTCTGTATATAAAGATAATTGAAAATGAATCTTGATGAAGAATGGGATGGGAGAGGGAGTGGGAGATGGGATGTTTGTGGGTGGGAGGGAGGCTATGGTGGGGGGGGGGCACTATAATCCAAAAGTTTTACTTTGGAAATTTAAATTTATTAAATAAAAGTTGAAAACAATTCTATTAATACTTTTTTCTCCTGTAGAGATGTTATATTAGCTGATTAAATCAAGAAATCAGATTCATTAATCTTAAGTGGACAGTTTGTAACTATTAAATATTTGGGCTTATTTTTAAACTATTATAGACTCAGAAAAAGGTGAATTTAGTCGTTTTGAAAATTATTTATCCAGGTTTTAGGTCTAGATTGTTGTTTGGTGAGGAGGTTGTTTTATTTTCTAAGTAAATTAGAACTGGATTTTATGTCAAAAGTGCTTGTTTGAGAAGAACCATGTATTGTAGAACGGCAGGTGTAGTGTTAAACATAAATTGGAGTGTTTTTACTCTTTGGTTCTGACTTATATGCAAATATTGAATTAAACTTTTCTTAATTTTTAATTTTATTTTTTGAATCTTCATATGTTGGTTTTCATTTATTTGGAAGAGACAGACAGAGATCTTTCATCTTCTGGTTCATTCCCCAAATGCCTGCAACAGCCAAAGGTGGACCATGATGAAGTCAGGAATCAAAATCTTACACATGATGTCAGTGACCCAACTCCTTGACCTTTTACTTACATATTAGCAGAAAACTAGAATTGGAAGTAGAGTCATGACTCAAACTCAGGCACTCAGATATGGAGCATGGGTTTGTCCTGTGTTGCATCTTAACCACTCTGCTAAATATGGACCCCTTAAGAAAAGGCTATCTGAGCATTCACTTGCTCAAAAAACAGGTAAAATAATGTATGCTTGGTTGGAGCACCACTGTAATCACTAACGCTGGTGACCATATATATCTGACCTTCCCCTTTCTGCACACATGGTATCATTGTACTCCTTTACCCCTTCTGGAGGAATGCTACCAGGTCTAGCCAATAAGTTGTGACCTAAATGCTTTTGGGCTAGGGAGTTTGACTGCTGAAACCAAGTCAGGAAAAGTTTTCAAACCCTCTGTAATAATGACAAGTAATATTATGAACAGTAGCTATTTTATGCCCCAATGAGAGGACAACACAGAGAACACAAGTCACTTTCAATTGAGTGTAAAGAACAGGCAAAAAAGTGAGATATTGTTTCTTGTGTGTCTGATATTTTTGTAATTTTATTGTGTCGCCACATAGGATAACTTTAGTGACAACGATTGAGGACTACAGCAAGTACAAAGAAAGAACCTATGATAGTTGTAGATATTTGAAGGTTCCTTTTAAATGACAGTCACAGTTAACTTTGGGAATAGTCATCATCATTGTTATTTGATACTTTTGAGTTGTTCTGGTAACTTGGCTGTTGAATAAGATGGCTTTTGTAATTCAGTGCAGTTGTTTCCATCTTTAGGCTGAAAAGTGAAGAGATTGAAAAAGATACAGTTAGGATAAAGAATGAGAGAACCCTGTTTTTCTTGGGTTGCGTTAATTTGCAGGAGATTCTTTCTAAAACTATATTTGATGTTTAGATCTAAGAGAAACTAACCTATTTCAGTCATTCAAAGAATGGAGTTTAAGTCATATGAGAGTTCTGTTAAACAATTTGAGGAACTTGCAAATTGTGTTCTGGAGTAGCTGTATCATTTAAAATTCACTGAAGTAGTATATGAGAGTTCTAGTTACCAAACATCTTCATATAAAGATTTTCTGTTTTTTTTTTTTATTATAAAACTCTTAGGAGGTGTGCAGTGGTACTTTGATTTGCATTTCCCTAGCAACTAAAAATGTTAAGCACATTTCTATTTGCTTGTTGGACCCCATATATTGGGAGAAATGTAGAATCAAGTCCTTTGTCCATTTTAATGAGTATTTGTTGTTTCTTATGATGTGAGAGTTATTTATATGTTCTAGACATCAGACAATATGATTTACAAATATTTTCTCCTATTCTCCAAATCTATGTCTATGTATGCATTTTCTACCTTTATAATTGGTTGCTAACTTTATACCATTGTCATCAGAGAAGATATTTTATATAACTCAAAGATTTTCTAAGTTTACAGAGGTTTATTTTGTGGCCAAACATATGGTCTATCCTAGAAAATGTTCAGTGTTGCCCTTGAGAAGAATGTGTATTCTTGAATTGGATGGAGTGCACTATATACATTCCTTATATTTAATTACCCATCTATTTATATCTAGATAGTCATGATCACCTCAACTGATGCAGAAAAAAATGTCAGAATCCAAAACCATTTCATGATTAAAAATACTCAAATATCTAAAAACAGAATAAATAGCAACAAAAGAAAAAATAGGCAAATTGCTTTTCACTAAAATTTAAAATGATTTTTTTGACAAAGGATACTGTCAACAACAGGCAGAGAATGGGTTAAAATATTTATAAACCAAAAATCTAAATATGGATTAATATCCAGAATAAATAGTAGCTCCCCAAATTCAAGAATAATACCCAATTACAGACTGAATTTCTGAGAATATGTTAGTGCCCAATACAGCACATGAAAAGATGCTCAACAGCACGAATTTAAAAATGTAAATCAACACAAAAAAAAAACAAAAATTTGCACTTATAAGGAAAAGTATTATATAAAATATAAGCATGCAAAGAGAAAAACCAGTGTTGAGAAGGCTATGAGGAAATTATAACTCTTGGAGCCAGCGCTGTGGCTTAGTGAATAAAGCCATTACCTGCAGTGCCGGCATCCCATGTGGGCGCCGATTCAAGTTGCTCCACTTCCAATCAAGCTCTCTGCTATGGCCTGTAAAACAGCAGAAGATGGCCCAAGTCCTTGGACTTCTGAGCCTATGTGGGAGACACTGAAGAAACTCCAGGCTCCTGGCTTCAGATTGCCTCAGCTCTGGACCTGGCAGACATTTGAACCATCGGAAGGAAGACTTTTCTCTCCCTCTCTCTCTGTCTGCCTCTGCCTCTCTAACTTTGCCTTTCAAATAAATAAATAAATCTTTAAAAAAAAATTATAACTCTTGAGCACTGATTTTGGTAATGAAGAAGGGTGCAGACACAGTACCGATGTTCCTAAAAAATTTTGAACAAAATTTTTATGATAACTACATGAATAAAACTGGAGATCAAATCAGAGAAAAATTCCAGACACTATAAAATATATGGAAATTAAACAACTTTCTCATGAACATCCCAATGGATCAAGGAAGAAATTTTTAAGAGGGAAATTTTAAAAGTTTCTTTAAATAAATGAAATTGGAAACACAGCATTCTCAAAATTTATGGGCTAAAGCAAAAGCAGGACCAACAGGGGAGTTTATAGGCATCAATGCTTATGTTGAAAAAGCAGAAAGATCTCAAACAATTTGTCATTCTACCTCATGGAGTTAGTAAAACAAGAAGAAGCACAAAATTAGTAGAGAAAAAAAGTCATAAAATTCAGAGCAAAAGGAAAGATATAATAAAACATGGAGAACAAATAAATCACAGAGACTAAAAAATATAATCAATGAATCAAAGAATTTGTTATTTGAATAAACAAAACTGACATGTAAACTAAGAGAAAAATATTCAAACACATGAAATCAGACATATAAAGAGAAGCATACCACATGAATACAAAATATTAGTAAGATTATTATGAATAATGATGCAGCACCAAATTTGAAAATCTAGAAGTGGATACATTCCTGGATCTGTACTCTTTGCCAAGATACCATTATGGAGAAGTAGAAATCATAAACAAATTGAAATCGGAGATGACCCCCTAAAATTTATACAAAAATGTGGCCCCTTAAAGTTCCTCCAAAGCGCCATCTGGGGTACCACATATGCTACCAGAATTTGGGGTGCCATGCGATATCACGATATGCTTATTAATAAATCCCCAATACTAATAAGCCCAAGAGGGTTCTTGCCTAATATTTAGAGAAGAAATCTAAATACCGGCACAGATAAACGAGGCAGCATGGTGCATTTTAAGTTTTATTTAGCGAGAAAGATGCATAGGAGAGTGAGAGCTTTATTAAGAGAGAGAGGTAAATCTGGATTCATACCAAGCACCAGGAACCAGCCATGTGGAGGAGCATCTAGGCCAGGAAGCCTAGGGTGGTGGCCTGAAGGCCACGTGCCCTGGAGGCGCAGGGCTACAGCAAGCCCCCTCCTGGCCAGAGGCCAGGGAAGAAAAGGGCTGGACACACTTTGTCCCAGGCTTTTTTTTTTTTTTTTTTTTGACAGACAGAGTGGACAGTGAGAGAGAGAGACAGAGAGAAAGGTCTTCCTTTTGCCGTTGGTTCACCCTCCAATGGCCACCGCGGTAGCGCGCTGCGGCTGGCGCACCGCGCTGTTCCGATGGCAGGAGCCAGGGGCTTATCCTGGTCTCCCATGGGGTGCAGAGCCCAAACACTTGGGCTATCCTCCACTGCACTCCCTGGCCACAGCAGAGAGCTGGCCTGGAAGAGGGGCAACCGGGACAGGATCGGTGCCCCGACCGGGACTAGAACCCGGTGTGCCGGCGCCGCAAGGCGGAGGATTAGCCTGTTGAGCCACGGCGCCGGCCCTTGTCCCAGGCTTTTAACCCACTTCCAAAGGGGAGTGGTTAATTAACCTGATTAGCTGGTGGGCACCCAGGTGTGGCCAGGTAGGGGGATGAGGTCACACAGGGGTGTGGTGAACTTATCAGGTAGGGTGTGAGGTCACACAAGGGCGTGGTGAAAGTATGGTCTTCCAGCTCACAAACCTAATCAATTTTAATCTGTATGCCTGCCTACTTCAAAATCAATAAACAATAAGGAGATTAAATCTCTGATAAAAGTCTCCCATAAAAGGAAAGCTCAGGAATAAATGGCTTCACTGCTGAAATCAACCAATTTATTTGAAGAAGAATTAAGATAATTCTTCTTAAACTATTCAAAAATCTAGGAGAATAGAGAATGTTTCCAAACTGTTATAGGAAAGCAGGATGACCTTGATACCAAAACCAGAGAAGGAGACAACATAAAAGGAAAGCTACTAGCCAGCATTATTGATGGAAGTGTGTGCATAAATTCTCAATAATATGCTAACAGACTGAATACAACAACACATTAAAATGATTACTCACTATGATCAACTAGAATTTATACCAGGGATTCAAGAATTGCTCAACATATATAAATTCGTAAGCACAATGTACCACGTCACAAAATAAAGGGACACATCATATGATCAAATCAATAGATATAGAAAAATCATTTTACAAAATCCAACAGCCAGGCCAGTGCTGTGGCTCACTAGGTTAATCCTCTGCCTGTGGCACCAGCATCCCATATGGGCAGTGGGACTAGAAAGTCCCAGTTGCTCCTCTTCCAGTCCAGCTCTCTGCTGTGGCCCGGGAAGGCAGTGGAGGATGGCCCAAGTGCTTGGGCCATGCACCCACATGGGAGACCAGGAAGAAGCACCTGGCTCCTGGCTTCGGATCAGCGCAGAACGCCGGCCGTAGCAGCTATTTGGGGGGTGAACCAACGGCAAAAAGGAAGACCTTTCTCTCTGTCTCTCTCTCTCTCTCACTGTCTATAACTCTACATGTCAAATAAATAAAAAAAAAATCCAACAGCCTTCATGACAAAGACTCTGAACAAGTTAGATATGGATGAATATACCTCAACATAACAAAGGCTATATATATATAAAACCAAATACCACATTAAATGAGGAATTTTGAAGATTTTCTAAGATCTAAAGCAATACAAAGGTGAGTGCTTTCACCAATTTTATTCAACATAGTACTGGAAGTCTTAGAAAATTTGGCAAAAGAAATAAAGAAAGGGCATCCTAGCTGGGAAGGAGTAATCACCACTGCTTTTAGATGCCATGATTCCATATATCATATATATTTCACATATAATAAAACAACTCCCCACCAAAAAGATATTAAAACTAATAAGCAAAGATAAAATTCAATATGCGAAATCAATAGTGTTGTTGCACAACAATGGCAGATACTCTGAAAAAGAAATAAAGAATGCTATTTTCCAATACCTACAAAAATGTGAAGAATTATACTTAACCAGAGATATGAATAATCTTTAAAATGGAAACTGAAACACTGATGAAAGAAGTTCAAGAGTACACGCAGTGTTCAGAGATGGGAAGATCAATACTTTTGAAACTTACATCCTACCCAAGGTCATTTACAGACTAAATGCAATCCATATCCAACTATCAATGCCATTCTTCACGGAAGTAGAAAAAAAAAACATCATTTTTATGGGACCTCAAAGATTTAAATAGTCAAAGCCATCTTAAAGAAATCAAATCAGAAAGCATTACATTACCTGACAAAGCTATAATAATTGAAAGATATTTGTATTGGCACAGAAACATACACAAAGACCAACAGGATAGAGCAAAGACCCTAGAAGTGAACCACACATCCACAGCTAACTGATCTTTGAAAAGATACTAAGAACACACACTGGAAAATGGACAGTCTCCAGTAAATGTTGATGAGACAATTGCACATCCACATGAAGAAGAATGAAACTAGATCCCTATCCGTTATGTCTGGAAAGGAATTAATAATCAGAACTTGTAAGGATTTTAAGTTAGTAGAGAAAATAAAATAATCTGATTAAAATTTGAGTCATAAACAAGCATGCCTGAAGGAACACACAGAAATAGCCAAAAAAGAACATAAAGAATGTTCTGAGTCACCAACCATCAGGTAAAAGCATACTAAAACTGAAATGAGGTACCACCTGACTCCAGTTAAATTGACTATATGAAAAATAAAATATAACAAGTGTTGTTGAGGCTTTGTTGGGAACAAAATTAGTGCAACCATTATAGGAGACAGGAAGCTCCTCAAAAAACTGAAAATGCAACCAATATGATTCATCGTTCTCATTACTGGATATATATCCAAAGAAAATGAAATCAGTTTGTAAAAGGGACTTGTGCATTCATGGTTATTGCTATACTATTCTTAACAGCCAACAAATGGAGAAAACCTTAGAATCCATTATCTGTTGAATAGATAAGGAAAATGTGCTACATAGTCACAATGGAATAGTGTTCATTCATAAGAAAGGATAAAATCTTTCCATTTGCAACAACTGCGATGAAACAGAAGATCATTAGGTTAACTTAGTAAGCCAAGCATAAAAAGACAAGTATCCATAATCTCATTCATATGTGTAATATAAAAATTTGATCCCATAGAAATTAAAATTATAATGATATTTTCTAGAAGCTAGGGAAGTACAGTGGATAGAGATGGGGAAGAGTTGATTATCACATAATAAGTTATACTTAGATATGGATAAGAAGTTCTAATTTTCAACTGCACAGAAGTATGACTATAGATAATAGTATTCTGCATATTTCTCTAAAATTAATAAAAGTAAAAGATTTTGAATGATTCCCCCATAAAAATGTTAAATGTTTGAGGAGACAGATATGTGAGCACTTATTTGGCATTATATAATATACACATGTTTCTAAATACCAGTGGTACCTCATAAATTTATATAATTTTCATTTGTCAGTTAAGAAATTAAAAATTTTAGATTACCCATTAATAAAGTTGAAAACAGAAAAACAATAGAGAAAATAAATGAAACCAAAGAACCAAATTCATTCTTCAAAAAGATCAGTAAAATTATTTAACAACTTTTAGTGAGGTTAATCAAGAAGTAAAAAAGAAATAAAATATAGAAAAAGAAAGACAGCTTATTATTACTAGTCCTATGAGATATTAAAAGGATAATGAAGGAATAATCTGATACTCAATTTACATGAACTGAAATTAGCCAATTTTTTTAAAGTTACAAACCACCAAAATTTGATGAGTAGAGAAAAGTAATTTGAATATGCCTCTATTAAATAATTTTGAAGAAATAAGCTTTCAAAAGATAAATAGTCCAATATGGACTCTTTGGTGTGTTCTATTAATATTTAAGGCAGTTACTACTAATTGTGATGCTATGACATTTTTATAATTAGTTTCCATCACTGAGATATTTATTTCTTATATGATCCCCCAGTAGAAAGAACCAAGACTCCATGTAATATGGTTAATTTTATGACCGGGACAAGAAATATGTAACATAAACCTAGGGCATCTTTTATTGCACACAAACACACACAATGATCAGGAGATAGCAAAGGGACACAAGTGAGATCAGAAGGAGCTGGCAGTTTCCAAATACAGAACAATTTGAGCAATAAAATAATAAAATGCTCTTCAGTTGTTGCCATAACATATACTAAATATCCCAGAATCATTATCAATGTCAATAAAAAATAATTGTCATTGTTACATGGAACCCAGGATCCTTCTACTACCTTAATAAACTATAGCATTGAAGTACAAGTGCATTTCTCATTTTCATCATTACATTTTGCTAAAACTGTTCAAACAGAATTCTAGAGGCTGTTGCCTGTAAGGTCAGACTATGTACGTCAAATTATAATTTTAAGTAATGAGAAGCCAGTAATATAAAGTATGCCAGGGATGATTTTGGAGGAAAAATTATGCATAATTACTGCCTATGTTGGGAACATCAGAAGGCATACTTTTGATATCCTGCTATCCTTCATCTGCATTATATCTAGAAAATAAAATGTGTTATGTAGTTTTTATTCTAAGGAGGAATCTATCTAATTTTATTCACTTTCTTTAAGTTTAGTAGGTACTAATTCCATTAAAATGGCAAGTAGATTTATGGTCAAGTTGTCTGGTGAATTTTTTTTCTTAATATGTGTTCTACTTGGTATCTTTTTTCATACCATGATTTATTTGTGACAAGAAACAAAGCAATTCTCCTCTGTTTCTTACATCAACCTATTCTTTGGCTCTGGCCAGTCAATAAGTTATTAACCCAGGAGTAATGTGTTACTTACTTCTCCTTTTTTAATGGGGATAAGTATGGATTTGAGTATATATCACATATGTATACTACACATTGTTGTTAGCTAACTGTATGTTAGATAACAAACTATGTACCTTAATGTAAATATCTCATATTTTGTGATGTTGTGTCTCTAGGAAATTTGAAAATTTATTGCTAGAAACACTTCATTGAGTGCATAATTATTGCATGCCCTTTCCCTCCTGTGAATTGTCTCTTGTGACATTTTAAGACAGAACTACTTAGAATTATTTAAAAGACACTATTAAATAGAATTGTTTAAAACCCCAACCTTCGTTCACTTGAAAATAACAAATAATTCTTTTTAGTTATAATTTTCCATTGCCAAATACAATAATTTGATGTATTCAGTGGTAACAAAATGCAAATAGCTTTCTAATTTTTCCAACAATATTCCAGAGCAAAACTTGAAATATCATACCGATGTATTCAGAGAGAGATAGTGATGTTCTTTCTATTTTTATTTCCTAAGGGTCCATTTACTATCAGTAATCAAGATAATTCTTCCATCTTATTTTATACTTGATCTTAGCCAAAAAGCTGAGAAGTGATGTCTTCCATCTTATTTTGCTGATTTTTAGTATATTTCAAGATTTTTCTCTATTAGATAGTATTTCTCAGGGAAAATATGATTTTTTGAATTGGGCACAGGCATATATTTAGCTAATTAATAACTGGATATTTTAATACTCTCTTATTTTTCCTCTCTGTCCTGACATCATAAAACCAGTCATCACAGCATCTTCAAATAATTTCAATTTCACAAGTTGTACCACTGCTTCAGTTTACATCATACTAGGTATTCTTCCCCTCTCAAAATCAACCCCAACAAGATTGGGGAAGAGAGAATAATTTCAATAATTTCTAGTAGAAACATAGATAAGGAAACATTTCTTCTTTTACTCTTCATTTCACTTCTTCATGGACACAATAGAAATTAACTCCATTTTGGTCTCATGTGCACATTTTGCTTAAACCATTTTTCCTTTTCATGGTGCTTAGTAGAAGATCTTCTCTCCTCATTCATGGTATGGGATTCTTAGGGCTTTCCACATACAAATGTAGTCAGGTGTTAATAATGTTAGAATGTTGACCTCTGTTTTTGCCACAAATATTTAGTTTTTGGATACACTTTCTGCTCATTTTGGTGTAATTTTAGTGTATGTTAGTTTTCTATATACTTAAAATCAGAATCAAAACTAATCATTGTATGCCCTTCTGTTTTCACACTATATTTCATTGTCATAAACCCAAATGCCAAATGTAGAAGTGAAGAATGAACTGTGGCATATTCATGTGTTGAATATTAATTATTAATCAAAATATAGTAATTGTACTATTCCCCACAGAAAGGATGAATCTCATACATGTAGTGTTAAGCAAAAAGACATAAAAGAGTACAAATATATGTATGAAAGAAAAACAGGCAGCATTAGTTTGCTGTAGTAAAAAAGATAATTTGGAAGTGAAAATGTATAAATGAGGGAAAAGGAGATTGTCAGGTGTTAATTTCTACAGGTATTTCTTGGTTTTAGAATACTTGGTAAAGAAAATTGTTGAGCTGTAAATATGTGTCATAATAATTTTATGGATATGATGTTTTAATTAAAATATTTTAATTAAAATAAAATGTAGGAAAATAGAGGACTGAAAGAGTTGGAGTGATATCCACTTCAGTGCCATTGTGTAGACTGTAGAAGTGATAGTTGTGTAGTTGATTATGAGGTTAGCAAAGATGCTTGGAAGTGTTTTCTTCAGTCCCTCCTCATAACGTGTTACATTGTAAAAAACCTGGAAATGATTGGTTTTCAAAGTCAGGTCGTATGTTTTCTAGTTCAGCCTTTACCATCTTCATGCTTAAGGAAGATCTCACTTAGATATTTCCAGATGATACACTTTTTTCAAAAATGTAGTAGTCCATCATATTGGTTTCTAATCTTATTGTTATATGCAAAGAACATTGATAGTTTGGCTACATGTTGCAGCCCTATTGTATCATTATCAGAGTACCTGCCATCTTCCTATTTCATTATATTGCAGTAATAGCGTCAACTGAATCTCTTCCCATCCTCTCACTGACTGCAATTTTTCAGCATATTCTCATCTCAGCAGCAGAAAGATCCTGAAGAAACATAATCTGAATCTTGCCACTCCTAGTCTTATAGCCCTCCAATGATTCTCCATCTTAGGGAGATGTCAAGAGTGCTTTTTAATGGTTCTGACCTCGTAGACTCCTCCTCCTGTCTCCTGCAATCAGCACTCTGCTGCCACACCAACCTTTTTTTCCAGTCCCCCACCTGCAGTTCCTTCTGCCTGGATGCCTATCCTCAGATATACTCTGATCAGGTTTTTTTTTTTTTTTCCTTTGTTTAACAACTTTTACAGATTTTTTTTAAATTTGGAACCATTGTTTTTCTAAAAATTTATGTCACTTTCTCTGTTTTTTCTTGAATATTTTTGAGTTTCTAGAATTTTCTAGGTATCTCTCTTTTCTGTGTTTCACTCACTAGGGGTTCTACACATTTTATCGTCACTGTCCCCTTTTTCTTCTCTGCCTTTCCAGAACTTAACAAAGTGTCTGGCTAAAGGTATATTCTTCATAGATATTTGTTCAACGTGTAAATAAAACATGTCAGATTTCATTTTCAACTATAAACTTCTTGGTTTCTTTTTACATGTTTGTACAAATGGAATGTTAAAAAAGATATAATTATTATATGTATTACCAGAATATAAATCTGTTTCTATTCCTTGTTATGAAGAAAATATAAATAGATATAAGAAAATAATTTAAAATACATACACTATACTAAACTTTTGAATGGATTTCTCCTGATAAAATTGGAAACATATGGCAAATATTACCACAGAATCTGGTATTCAGGCATTAATACAAAAATTGTCTATTCATAGAAATACACAGAAAGGGCACGATAGATAGTTTCAAGAAAATTTACTTATCATATTTAAAAGCATTTGTGGCATCACTCTGATTATTAATATCCTTATTGTAGTTAAGGAAATATTTTGTGCACCACACAGATAGTCATATGATCCAATCTTTTTACTATTTCTTTCATTCAAGAGCATTTATTTCCTCTTAGTTCCTTTCCTCTTATTATTTTCTAGTTAGGTAAGATGTAAAAACAGCATTACTTGTGAAGCAAAAAGATGAAGCAACATTGTGTTTCTCTAAAGATTTCTTATTTATGAACAGGCTGTGAAAATAAATTTTGGCTGATATATTCAAAGCTTTAATGAATCTGAAATGAAGAAATTGTTAAAATAAGGAAGTATAAACATAAAAAGAATAATAGTTGTGAATGTAGATAGTCTATATACAGGAAACTAATTCACTTCTATTTCTCAAATATGGAAACAATGAGATTATTATTTTTGGTGCATTGCTTAGGGTCTGACGTGCAAAGGTATTTCCCAGCTCCTGTCTGAGCAACAAATCCAAGTTTGTTTTATGCCGAGATGATCCAAAAAGTATTTTCTCCCTTGTCATCATTTCCATTTTAACACTTGTTTGTTGCCCACTTCCTTGAGCACCTTGAAAAGATGTAAGGAGTTACAGTGAATAGTACACAGGTGAATAGTAAGTGGATACCTTTACATGCTCTGATTATATCTCTCTGAAATGTTACTGTGTTACTATTTCTATATTGCCATTTCTGTTAATATAGTGAATAGTTAAGTATAACTGTCAGTGAGAGTGTTTTTAACATATTTTCTTATGCTTGTTGTATTCTAAATATAATGCGAAGTACCATCAAATTTAGAAATTGCTGTTGTCATGAAATCTTTCAGCACTAATTGAACTAGATGCTTCAACTGTAGTTGCTGCCCTAGGCTTTTGCCTCTTTGGACAAGGCCTTTTCAAGAAAAGCATGGGGCAGTGGTCATGGTCAACAAAGATGTCTTTCCTAGATAATTAACAAGCAGGAGGCGAAATAAATGGATGAAACCTAATTAATGAGATTGCATCAACTACTACATGCCATGGTGTTCTGTAATTGTACACTTTGAGCTAGAACTGACAGGTGCTTCACTCATACATTCTTGAAATCGCAGCTGGTGCATTCATATCAGCTCCTTTCTGTGAAATATTAAATATTTACACATCTTGCCAAACTCAACTGTAGGATTTTTTCTGTTTTTTATGACAGGATATCTAGGTAGTGTAGTTTTTTATCTAATTGTCGTGTCTGAGTCTCCAGTCATTGCTCTTCCTGAGAAAGGTCTTCAGTCATATTTAAATAGTTTATATTTCTATTTAAATTTATGAAACTCCATATTTATCACAAATCTTAATATATTCAACTATCTTATAGCGATGATTTCTTTGAGACATTATGGTCTATCAATATATAGCCTATTATTAAGAATATGTGTAAATTGCTTTCCCTGTATTATGATTTGATCCTAACAAGATATATTCCTAACCCTGTGTCCTTTTTCAACAGTCTTTCATTTGCCTTCAAGTATGAATTAATATCATTTAGTTAACTGGTGATAACATTTGATTTTTCTCTAAGTTTCAAAATGTAAAATCAAGTATAGTGATAAAATCATAGTGACTTGAGATCAAATTGTAATGAGTGTTTTAAAAATTAGATACTTAAATAGACACTTACCTGAAAGTCATGTTTCCTGATTAATTTAGTTCATTATTACAAAAACGCATTTCTAGGAACCGAAACTCTCTCTCCTACACCACTAGTGATGAATAATTTCAAAAAACAAACTTAATATATGAGAATTGAGAACAAGTCACTTCAAAGACAGTAAACATGATGTAGAATCTTTCTTACTATTTAATGAGTACTGTTTAATTTTTCATTTAATCCCTCTCAAGTATTATAACTAAAGTTGGTGCATTTTTATTATTTTACCATGACAATTATTTTTGTTCATTGCAATTGTAAAATTCTATAGTAGCTTATCACACCCACCTCCTTCTTTTAGGAAAATGCACTTCTGTGGTTCTTCAGTGTAATTATTGTGGTTCATAAAAACTGTGTTATTATGTTGGCTTAGTATAATATGCTTTTTACATAAAAATAACTTACAGTTATTCTCTCCTCTGTTGGTAATTATAACCCAAGTCCATTGCAGTAATAAACTTGGTCTGAGTACTTGATGGACCACTTTATTTTATTCTAACTACCCTTTTTCTATTATACCTATTTATTATGTCTTCATAAATGTGATACACAGCAATAGTAAAATGCAAAGACACAGATACATCTAACTCTTCTCCTGAGGTGTACTTTTTCCCCTTAGGAAAAAGCCTCAAATTGTTATTTATTTCGAATATTGGAAAGTGTTCCAAAACCATATAATCATAGGTATTTTTATCATGAATAAAAGCTGTATGAATACATATCCTTGAACAGACCCAACATTTCCGTAAGACATAGCCTCTTTGTTGCTTATAGTGGCTTCATTCCCAACTACACTGCAAAGAAGATGAAAAAAATCATCTGGGATGAACACAGAAAAATCATTTGAGTAGGAATAAATATGCTTAGTGCTGTTTAATATTGGGTTCAAAGCTAGGAATTGGTCTCGTATATTTCCCTTCTAATTCTGGTTATAGGAAACATAAAATGTATACATTATATTTTTATAATATGTCTAATATGAGTCCTCTTTTTTTAGCACTCCAGTAACTACTATTTTGTTTTCCCCTTTTTGTGTTTTTGTTCTGAGCAGAAAACATGCAAATTAATCTGCAGAGATAAAATATTTCCTGAAACTGAGGCTATGAAAATGCTTTATGTGACCTGTTGTATAAGGCATGTGATATTCTCATTGCCATGACTTCCAGTGATAATCCTACCCCCAAACAATGCTGTTCCACTAGATTATGTTGATATGCAGCCCAAGAACCCATTGTGTAGCAGCTTTGTGAGAAAAGTCTACACCTAAGCATGTTTTACAGACATTTGATCTGTTATGAGCCAGCCTAATTTATTTTAAATTCATTTTCTCTTGTCTTCTCCTCAATAAAAACTGCTGGTAAAATATTCCAGTGTTAACCTTATAGTTTCCTTTTGCCAAGAGCGAATTCATTTCTTCATACTGTGTCTCAATTTTTCTTCTGGATATGAGTGTTCACTAGGCTTTTGGGTAGGAGTATTCACTATATCTTTTGAATTTGAGTGTTCACATAGGAATGAGTTACTGTGATTTCTATGACCCTGACTTTTAGAGGTTATGACCTTTTTTTTTTTTTTTTTTTTTTTTGACAGGCAGAGTTAGACAGTGAGATAAAGAGAAACAGAGAGAAAGGTCATCCTTTCCTGTTGGTTCACCCCCCAAATGGCCACGACGGCTGATGCGCTGCAGCCAGCACGCTGCACCAATCCAAAGCCAGGAGCCAGGTGGCTCCTCCTAGTCTCCCATGTGGGTGTAGGGCCCAAGCACTTGGGCCATCCTCCACTGCCTTCCTGGGCCATAGCAGAGAGCTGGACTGGAAGAGGAGCAACCGGGACAGAATCCGGCACCCCAACCCAGACTAGAACCCGGGGTGCTGGCGCCGCAGGTGGAGGATTAGCCAAGTGTGCAGCGGCGCTGGCCGTGACCTCTCTTAACTTGGAGAGATCAACATAAATTAAAGACTACTTGCCTGAATTAGGATGGATCCATGACCTGTCATGTAGCATTCAGAATGGAAGAAGCGGTGGCCTTTACTCCACTGTTCTCAGTAATGAAGAACATTTACCTAAGCTGACACTTCATTCTGGGATGAGTAAAATTATTAAAAAAAAAAAAAAAAAAGTCCTATCGATTGATTAAATTCCTCTGTCTCTCCACTCTTTGGATCTCGATCTACCTCTAAGTGGTAAATTTACATATTTCACAAATCTCTGTCATACGTTTATACTATTGAAATTATTTATTGTGGCTGGCACCGTGGCTTAACAGGCTAATCCTCCGCCTTGCGGCGCCGGCACACCGGGTTCTAGTCCTGGTTGGGGCGCCGGATTCTATCCCGGTTGCTCCTCTTCCAGGCCAGCTCTCTGCTATGGCCCAGGAAGGCAGTGGAGGATGGCCCAAGTGCTTGGGCTCTGCACCCGCATGGGAGACCAGGAGAAGCACCTGGCTCCTGGCTTCGGATCAGCGTGAAGGGCCAGCTGCAGTGTGCCTGCTGCAGCAGCCATTGGAGGGTGAACCAACGGCAAAAAGGAAGACCTTTCTCTCTGTCTCTCTCTCTCTCTCTCTCACTATCCACTCTGCCTGTCCAAAAAAAAAAAAAAAACCACAAAAGAAATTATTTATTGCATAAATAACATATATGACACTTTATTATACTTATTTTTAAGACATTTTACACAATATTTGCTCATTGTAGAAAAATATAAGATAAAAATGTCATAATTAAAAATAACAGAATCTCAGTGAGTTAATCATGGTGCATATAGAATATATTTCTTTCAAAATGCACATGTGTTCATAGCTATGCATGTGACATGTGATAGGTCAACTCGTATAGAATATCCTCTACCTTATAATTATAGCCTCCATTTGTCTTCTCTTCTAAACCTATAGCTAAACTCAGGTTAAGCAGAATCCATAGAGAAACGTGTACAAAGTAAAGATCAAATCATGACCTGTGAGAGGGGGGTGACCACTGAACGAGTCACATGCTTTTTCAATTTCATAAATTTGCAAATATGTGTGGGCATGGATACTAAGGAGGTAGAATTAAACAGGCAGGAATAATAAAGTGGATTGAATTTAGTAACATGGGCCCATTAAGCAGAAATTTTAGAGTCAATATTTTAGTGGAGGAATGTTTCTACTGACTATTAAATTCTAGATTGAAAGTATTTTTTCACCATTGGGAAAATATCATTTTATCATCTTCTACTTAAAATGTCTACAAAAATTAAGCTGTCATTCTTAAAATTTCATCTTTAAGAAATGAAAATTTTATCTAAAACATTTCTCCTTATCTTTGGATTTCAATTGTTTTATTTAAAATATACTGTGAAGTCTGAGTGTGTAAGTGTATATGTAAGTGTGCATGTGGGGTTTAACCATAGCATCTTGAATTTGAGTTGGGGTTTTTTTATGTATTTTGGTGAAATCTTTTCTAATATGAGTTCAAGTATTGCTTGTGACAGTGTCTCAAAACTGTATCTAGGATTTCAATCATCTGTACATTACAATTTTACATTATATTCTATAATCACCCTATATTATTTTCTGTATTTTTCTCTTTTTTAAGATTCATTTATTTATTTGGAATTCAGAGTTACAGAAAAAAAAAATGCAGAGAAAGAGAGAGGTCTCCCATCCACTGATTCACTCCCCAGTTGGCCGTAACAGCTGATCCAAAGCCAGGTGCCAGGAGCTTCTTTGGGGTCTCCCACATGGGTACAGGAGTCCAAGGACTTGGGCCATCTTCTGCTTTCCCAGGCTATAGCAGAGAGCTGGATCAGAAGAGGAGCAGCTGGGACTCGAACCGGTGATCATATGGGACACGGGTGCTAGAGGCGGCGGCTTTACCTGCTATGCCACAGCGCCAGCCCCTGTATCTTTCAACTTTTTCTGTTTTCTGCTTCACTCAGTTTTGTCTACCGACCTAGAAAATATGCTGGTGTTTTAGTCTGGCTGGGCTGCTACCACACAGGGTCTTAGACTGTGTAGTTTAAACAGCAGATTTGTTTCTCGCAGTTCTAGAGACCGGGAGGTCCTATGGTGTAGTAGGTTTAGTTGCTGCTAAGAGTCCTCTAACTTGTAGATGGCATCATCTTGCTGTCTCTTCTCATGGCTGAGGCAGAGCCAGAGAGCTCGCTGGGATCTTCCCCTAGGGACTTAATCCCATGTGGGGAGCCCTACTTTCATGACCTCATCTCAACCCAGTGGATTCTGACACGCCCATGTCCTAATAGCAACCCAGTGCAGATTAGGACTTCATTCTGTCCAGAACTTTGTCTTCTGCTGTGTCTAACTCATCATAATAATCTTCTACTGTATTTTTAATTTGATTATCATATTTTATTTTAGAATTTAAATATGTTTCTTTTGAAGAGACTGCCACTCTCTTATAAGATGTTCCCTTCTGTCATCTTTTTTAAACCATATTAAGCACATTTAAGTTCAAATCCATGTGAGATAATTCCAAACCCTGAATCTCTTTCAGGTGTAAGTCGTGTGTATTTTCTCTTGGTTTTTGTACATTAACTTCTATTTCACTAAGAGTACACTTGTTATTTTATATATGTAAGTTTTGATACTGCATGTGGTAATGTACAGAGTTTCCAGATATCATATGTCTCTGAGAAGAAGATGGTGCTTAGAGGGATGACAGTGAGAGTAGGGTGAATATGCCATGCACCCTACCACCAATTACATTTGTTTGAAGTCTTTTGGTCTGGAGTGGTATTTGAAGGATGGCAGAATTCTATTTAATTCTATTCTGCTCTCCTCTTAGCTTGTCCTTATCAAGAATTTTATTAAGAATACTACCATGTTGGTTAAATGCACAGTTCTTTTAAGCCCACACATTATGTTGATTTTCCTCTTAGCTCTGTGAGCCGGCTTGATGGCTGATTGCAACAATTTCTCTCGCCTATTTGCAATTTGGTGATAAATTGTGATCTAAATTCACACAGAAGGCCAGACTCGTACCTGTAATTCCCTTTTCTCTGGTCTCAATATCTGGTTCCCTAATATTGCTTCTAAGATTGTGCTATTTTAGTACTTTTAAATTCCAGGTTTTTTTTTCCTCCCTAGAGGCTTTATTTAAAAAAAATATATTTACTTATTTGTTTGAGAAATAGACGTACAGGCATAGAAGAGACAGAGAGAGCTTCTCCATCTTCTGGTTCACTCCCCAGATGGCCTCAATGGCCAGAGCTGAGCCAATAGAAAGCCAGGAGCCTTCAGCCAGGAGCCCCCTTTGTGTCTACCTTGTGGGGCAAGGGCCCAAGTACATGGGCCATCTTCACTGCTTTCTAGTCCACAAGCACAGCGATGGGTCAGAAGAGGAGCAGCCGGGACATGAACCGGAGCCTGTGTGGAATGCCAGCACCTCAGGCAGAGGCTTAACCTACTTTGCCACAGCGCAGACCCATTCCTAGAGCTTTCGATACTGCTGGGAAAGCTCCAGGTAGTGATTCTGCTGGGCTACAGGTTTCTTGCATGAAGCATCTGCCATTACATGAGGGGAGAAAAGACTCAGAAAACAAGGATTTCTGCTAACCCCTGCTCCCAAGGCCTGGATCTTTAAACAGGTTGGGTTTGTATTTTCTTGGTTTATTGACTAGGTTTATGGATGTTCTCAAGAGAAAGACTGGTCTGTCACAAGTGAAGCTATCACAGTTAATCATAGACATCTGTTTCATTCATTTTTGTTTCCTTTTCATTACGTTTTACATATTTACTTCAGGTATCTTTTATCATTCTATATTATGAATTCTGATATATAGTTACTTTTTTTAAAGATGTATTTATTTTACTTGAAAGTCATAGTTACACAGAGGCAGAGAGAGAGAGAGGTCTTCCCTCTGATGGTTTGCTCCCCAGATGGCTGCAACAGCCGGACCTGCGCTGATCCGAAGCCAGGAGCCAGGTGCTTCCTCCGGGTCTCCCATGTGGGTGCAGGGGCCCAAGGACTTGGGCCATCTTCCACTGCTTTCCCAGGCCATAGCAGAGAGCTGAATCAGAAGTGGAGCAGCCAGGACTCGAACCAGTGCCCTTATGGGATGCAGGCGCTTCAGGCCGTTAACCCAATGAGCCATAGCATGGCCCCTATAGCTTACTTTTGATATTCTGGAATCTTAAACCCATAATCATTTTAATTAGAGTTTATCATTTGTCAAATTCAAGGGTTTTTTTTATTATTTCTTTATAGAAATTGGCTTTCTCTAAGAGAATGTCTTATTTCTGTTTTTATAAATTTATTAAGGTATTTTTTAATCTAATATATGATGATAGTCATAAGCTCCATTGGCATTTGAAATCATGTTTTTTGACATTGTCTGTATCTCCTAAAACTCTTGGCATTCTTGAGGGCACATCATATGTTGTTGTCCACCTACTTGTAATATCTGAACAAAGAAAGCCACACAGTGAACTGTGATGATTGAGATGCTGAAATAAATGCCTTGTGTAACTAAAATACCAATTCTGATTTATTAGAAAAATAGCCCCTTTTAAATGAGAGAAACTTTGTATTGAGGCAGATTTAATACCTCAAAATAATCTCTTTCCCTTCAGGAGAGAAAAATTTAAAAAAAAAATCCCTAAACGATATCAAAGAAAAACAGACATTCTTCTACAATGATTTTAACATTTATATTAGAAATAATTTTCTTTTTTACATTTTGTTAAAATAGGATATTTGCAAATATCATCTAAATAATATATTTTAACACAATGCAGGCATTTAACAGTATATAAAGTTTTTAAAATATCTACATTAATTTAGAGAAGTCGTCTTCCTTTAATTTCATAAAGATTAGAAATCCCACTGATTATAAAGCAAAGATCCTGATAGTGAACAATAGAGAAATTAGCAATATTGCTAGTAATACTCTATTCTTCCTGTCTCTCTCTCTGTAATGTGTGTGCGCATGCACACACACACACAATGATCTGTCTAGTTCTCAATCTGTGTAACATATGGACCTCAAGCAAGAGCACACTTGAGTATTTCCTGCTTCAGTTTTATTTTTACAAACTTCTTTCTTTTCTTTTTTTTTTTTTTTTTACAGGCAGAGTGGACGGTGAGAGAGAGAGACAGAGAGAAAGGTCTTCCTTTTTCTGTTGGTTCTCCCCCCAAATGGCCGCTGTGGCCAGCGCACCATGCTGATCCGAAGCCAGGAGCCAGGCTTCCTCCTGGTCTCCCATGCAGGTGCAGGGCCCAAGCACCTGGGCCATCCTCCACTGCACTCCCAGGCCACAGCAGAGAGCTGGACTGGAAAAGGAGCAACCGGGACAGAATCCAATGCCCCGACTGGGACTAGAACCCGGTGTGCCGGCGCCGCAGGCGGAGGATTAGCCTATTGAGCCACGGCGCTGGCCCACAAACTTATTTCTTTAGCTGTGTTAGGATAAGAAAAATTTCACACTGTATTTGTATTTCTTGAAACAGAGCTTGGAAAGCTATTGAAATGTTGACTTTTATTATGTTCATTTGGGTACTCTTAAATGAAAACTTTAAAATTAAATTGTGCTCTGACCTACCTCTTTCTACAAAGTTATTATAATTTTACCTGTTGATCTTACAAATGGCTATAAGAAGAGTGATATACATAGTCTTTCCTTTTTAATAGTAAATTAATGTCAAAGCTAAAATAATAACAAAGTAGAGAGAGTATTTAAATTTAAATATTTTTGTATTTGCTTTGTAGTACCCAAGCATCTGACACAAACTATCAGGAAAGACAACAAAAACCATACATCATATGTTAAATACTCTACCATTATAACAGGAATATAACAATTATTATAAAAGTAACAATTTAGTAGAACAAATAAATCTTTCTAATATATTACCTACTGATTCTAAAATAGTTTAAGGCCTTGCTTCCTGAGTTCAAAATAAAATACACACACACAAAAGAAATAACATTTTAAAAGCAAAAATTTTTAATGAGTTACATATTCAGTTTGGAAGTTAATTAGTATTATTCAGCTCTCACCACAGGATAACTGATTTCAGAAAAGTACAAAATCTACTCACCACAAAAATAACTTACCATATAGGTAGGAGTTTTAATTTTAAAAATTCAATTACTTAAGAAGAAAATAGCCAAATGAACTTATTGTTTCACAGTTGGCAACAGTGATGCCTGCACGTCTACCCTCAAAGCTCATGAACTTGACATGTATCACTGTTATCAGTATTTGACCCATCAAGCAGTGCTATTGATAAAGTTGGTTGGCAGAATCATAGGTCATGGCCTGGAAAGCAGAAGAGATTATAGAATATAGGATAGGGTGGCAAATGGATATTGTACTTGGAAAAGATGATCTCTATCATGTTAATAGGATGCATAGCAGTGAGTAGAGACAAGGTAAGCAAGGAGTTGCCCACACCTGTCGCTCTGTTTTAATGACTTAATAGTAAGCAAGGGTTCCGCGCTGTGGCTTAGGAGGTAAAGCCGCTGCCTGCAGTGCCGGCATCCCTTACAGTTGCTGGTTTGAGTCCTGGCTGCTCCACTTCCGATACGGCTCTCTGCTTATGGCCTGGGAAAGCAATGGAAGATGGCCAAGTCCTTGGGACCCTGCACCGGTGTGGGAGACCTGGAAGGGGCTCCTGTTTCCTGGCTTTGACCATTTGGGGAGTGAACCAGTAGTCTCTCTCTCTTTCTGCCTTTGCCTCTCTGTAACTCTGCCTTTCAAATAAATAAATAAATCTTTAAAAAAGAAATAAAAGAATAAGCCAATAGGACCTAGAAAATCATGGCATTGGCCATTATTAAAAACCTCTAAGGGAAAGTAATTATGATAAGTTGCATGGATGGATGAAAACATGAGAAATATAAGATGATGTAAAATTGTTTCACAAGAGAAGCTAGAGACAGGTGGTTATTAAAAATATCTAACTTGAAAATGTCTCCAATAAGGATAAGGAGAAAAATTATACTCTTAAACTTTCATATATGAAGAACATCATTCAGTAAAAACCTATGTATGTGAATGTGAGTATCTGCATCATAAGGCAGTTAAATAAAATAAATCATTATAGGATTTGTCAGGTAACCCATGATTTAAAACTTGTTTCTTTTTTTAAATATGTGATCATTAGGAAAAAGCATTGTATTTGTCAGCTTGCTTTAAGTAACCTGTAAAACAGAAATATAGTCATGTATCTGGTAATAAGGAAAAAGTTATATAAGATCCATATAAATTGTGTCTGGCTGGCTTAGGCATTCAATAAAGAATTACTGTAAATATTTATGGCATTATTATTTTGGCAATATACATCTTTCCTTTTGAAAAGAACATTTAAACATTTGGTTTTATTTTTAAAACCAGACTCAAATGAGTTACTTAGACATAACTTCTCAGTATTTATTAAGCAATACTATTTATTACTGCCTTCCATATTTCCCTCTATAGTTGTTTTATATTTGCCAATAGAGATGCACAATAAATAAAATTTTTAAAGGAAGTGTAAAGAGTTGTCTGCCAGTTTTAAGAAATCAACACATTTAGGAATATCTTTGAAAATGATAGGCAATATGGATAGCTGAATGATTCAAACAAAAGTGTTGCAACAGGAAATCTAAAGATAATTTGGTGTTGTCCTCACCCTCCACTTTATAATCATCATACATTGCCATAATGTTTTATGAAATTGAGTTTGTTTTCCAATGAGTGGCTTGTCATTATTCATGTAAATACCTTCTTTAATACAAAAAAGTAAGTTTTTATTCTATCAGTCAAATGACCTCTCTATTGATTCTTAGATGGGGGGTTTTTCTTTCATTCTGTTATTGACATCTATTTTTATATTAAAAACATCAAATTTATTTTTCATATGACAAATCTTGTGCTTTGTTGTATTACACAAGTGTCTTCCTCATGCCAGTGTGAATTAGGCAAATTTATTTCCTGTTATTAACTTTTTTATTTATATAAAGGGAACAAATTTCATATATGCATTTTTAAAGGCCTGATGGTACTTCTCATCTTACCTTAAACCTTTTACTTCATGTACATTTATTTCATTGTTTCCCATTGCCTGTTTCTTTCTTATGCCTTAGCCGCTTGTAACTTTTTGCTACTAATTTAACAAATTACATGCTTTTATTCAAGAGAATATAAAACATTTTATCCTGAATATTGCTTCGCATACTTTCACAAATTTCTTCTTCTTTGTAATTTCTCAGTGTTACCAACATAGCTAGCTATATATTTGTAAGAAATAGGAAAATTGAATTATTGTTGGTCCTTTTTGTTGTTTTTTTCTATAGTCGTAAAATCAAAATATTTCTCAGATCAATAGAGGAAGTACAGGTTCATCCACAGAACCCCAATACAAGTTACAGATTGAAAAGTCAGTCCTCAGCAAACACAGCCACCTGATTTCTCTCAATGTTTTCTCTTCTCTAGTATTTCACCCAAATAGGTCAATCCAGAAATTATATTATCAATTTGTTTGGCAAAGTACAAAAGTGCTGTGAAAATTGAACAGATTGTTATATTAATTTTTCACCTGTAGAATATTCTTTTCCTTTTACTATGCCTAAAAGCAGAGAGACTCTGGATTATAAAAGTCAAATTTCTATTTCAAAGAAAATGCTACCACAGATCTGTATGCATAAGATAATTACTGGGGAGAGTGCTGAGGAAAAAAAATGTATATGAGTGAGTGAGAAAAACACAATTGGATTAAGGTAGATATTACACTCTATAGCAGTGACAACCTCATAGGGAATTGGGCTTGAAAATCTCACTTCCATTGCCTTAGATCAGATGATTTGAGAGGCAGAATCTGAAACAGAGATTCACTTGAAGACAGTTTAATGACTAGAGTCCTCAGGGCAAGGCCTGGGAGAAAATGGAAGAAGTTGTCTTCTGATGGAAGAAATTGAAGGAAATGGACTGAGGTACATTGGCCTCAGAAGCTTCACTTGATCATGTGGGTATCTAAGGTGGAATAATTGGCCAGATTGGCTCAGAACCGAAGTGCAAAGACTGAACTTTTATCTAACACCTCCATCAGCGGTTGTTCATGGGCCCCATTTAAGGAGAGGTTGCTACACTCGTTATGCCGGCTGTCTTTAGCCAAGGCTGATGGATGAACAGACTCTGTCTTCTGCCATCAACAGGCAATGCTCCCAGAAGCTGTCTTGCCTTAAGGGGCACAACTGTATCCTGTATAAAGATATAAAGACCATGTAATTGTAAATGCTTGCTTATTTATTCTAGGGTGACTTTTTACCTTGTACCTCCATATTGACTATATTAAAGCTATCTATAACTAAAGTGGAATTATTTATGTATCAAACACTTATAGTGTGAGCATAGCAATATCATCTGAGAGTCATTCTTTATTAAAAGAGGAATTTCTAAATTCCACAGCAAGCCACCCCAGAAGCCTGAACTTCAGGGCTCAGACTTGTTCCATTGAATTGAGGTCTTCTCAGAGGAGGGGGAAAAAATCGAGAAAGCAGAAGATTCTGGGTCAGAAGACTGCAGTAAATTTAAGAGACAGACATCCCTGCCTTTATTTCTCTCTGCTTGTATTTCTTACCATGAACTCCAAGGAGAAAGAAAATGTTCAAAATTCTGATAGATTGGGGCTGGCATTGTGGCGTAATAAGTAAAGCCACCTCTGTGATAATGGCATCCCATATGGGAGCCAGTGCATATCCTAGCTGCTCCACTTCTGATCCAGCTTCATGCAAATGGCCTGGGCAAAGAAGCAGAAGATGGCCCAAGTGTTTGTCCCCTGCTAACCATGTGAGAGACCTGGAAGAAGCTCCTAGCTCCTGACTTTGACCCAGCCATCTGGGGAGTGAACCAGCAGATGGAAGATGTTCATTCTGCCCCTGCCTTCGTAACTCTGACTTTCAAATAAATACATCTTTTAAAATAAAATAAAATAAATTAAAATAATAAAATAAAATAAAATTCTGATAAATTATGTAGTCAAGGACGAGTAACTGTGATTTGAGTGGGAGGTATAGCTTAGAGTTTCCAGGCCTTAAAGCCACATGCAGTATGTCCTGTAAGAGATAGTACCTAATTTTCTGATGGATGTGGCCTCATTGCCTTGAGGAGTGTTCTAAGCTCATTTGTAGAGTTTGCATGCATACCAAATATTCTAATAAATGACAGTGAAAGAATACAGAAGGGCTGATAGCAGTGGCCAGGTATAGAACAAAAGAGTGGTAAACATGGTTACTTTTATACAGATACAAAATTTTCAGGTCCAGAGATCACAGTGGTAGTTACAGTTATAATGCCCAAATCACTTAATTGACCAATTTACAAATTAGTGATAAATCCAGAGATCACATCAGCATAAACCATCACAAGCCAGAGCAATCACTTTGCATCCAAGATTCTGAAATGTACTCTCCTGTCCCAAGCATTTAGGGAGCCATCCAGGCCAATGCAAGGAAGGAAGGAAATTTGAGCACTTATCTGGAAGAGACTTAGTAATATGAAGCAGACTATTCCAGCGAACTACAAAAGGACTATAAACTTGAATGGAGGGCAATTTTTTTTTAATTTTTGCTTTAAAACCATATGCAGATCTTCTATCTGCTAATTCACTCCCCAGATATCTGTAACAGGAATTGAAAACAGAGCTGGGTCTCAAACCCAGACACTCTGATGCAGGGTGTGGTCATCCCAAGTAGTGTGTTAACTGTTATGCCAAATGCCTTACCCAGTAAGAAATTTAAGAGACTATTTGAACTGGAGGACATTGTGAGAACAATAATTGGCAAGGTACTTTTCTCAGCTCCCCAGCTGGAAAGCAGTTGAAGTGATTATTCAGTTATAGGATATAAAGACGTTCATTTTTAGTAGTATGGCTCATTTGAGTGAAATTGTTACACTATTCCAAATGTGCAGGTGAATTGGCTTGAATTCAGAAACCTCATTTAAAACCCTGTATTTCTTTCATTTACTTGCAATAGTTAGTGCACAAAGGCCACCAGAATCTAAAAATAATCTCATCTGCTGAGAGCCATACTGATCAAAATCCGCAAATACCTATCAGTTTTAAAATGAGAAGGAGAATGTTCTGGAATTCAATAAATCGAAGGCAAAATTGCAGAAAGCTAAAAATGAATAGAAAAGAAAGTTATGCAATGTTGCAAATATCTTGGAAGGATTAATATGACAGAAAGAAAATGAGCTGTTTGGAATCCTGAAAAGATGAGCCTGAAATCAGAAACTGATCTGTATGCACCTTCATTGTCTGGAGAACCTGAGAATTCCTGTTATAAGGAAAGAGTAATCTAGTTTAGGTGCGAAGATGTATTTACTCATTTACTCAATGAATGAAGTGTTTCTCAGACCCTCTGCTGGGCACTAGACACTCACATGTATATAGGATACGCTCATTGTCTATAAGCATTTTGCAGTCTTTGAAAGTGATAAGCAAAAAAGTAAATGCTTTCAATAAAGGGTATTAAATCCTATAATTCAGGTTGATATAAAGAGGTAAGAAATTCTGGCTTTGAATGGTGATGGAAATCTATTGAATATGTGCAGGATGTATGCAAAGTCATAAGCAATGGATAGTTACTGGCAATGCTATTCTTACTAGGAAAGATGATGTAAACTAAAGGACAGAAACATTTTAACAGTACGAGGGTGCTTCAAAAATTTGGAGGCATAGAGAATTAAAAGATAAGTTTAGTTTTCCATGGCTTTCTAAGGAATAAAACACTTAAGGAGAAGCAGGTATTTTAAATGGGAACAAATTTGAATATACAATGGTAAAGATCACAATATTCATTTGAGCTGTAGAAAATGACTAGATCATAAGGAATATTTTATATCACAATAAAGCTTTTGAATGTTATCTTTAAAGTAAAGAAAAAATGTTTTGAATGTAAATCAGGAGGTATTATGATCAGATTTGCTCTTTAGTGAAAACAGTTTTCTTGTATAGAACAGATGAGAATTGAAATAAGGACAGAGTATGAGAAAGTATTAGCAATATATCCCAGACTTTGCAAAGGCAGTTATAATGAACTAATCTGAAGCATTTAAACCCACAGTAAGGAGAAAATATAAGTTATTAAAGTTATTGAATAAACTGGATTTGCTGATTGAATGCAGTGAAATGAAGAGAAAGGACAGATCAAGTATGAGCCCTGATTTCTGCTTTATTGACAGATGAAAGTTAATGCCACTACCTGAACTGTAGAATCTAGGGCAAAAAGTAACTGTTTGTTTGCAAGGACAGTCAATGTTGAGAAATACCAGTGTCCAGATTGCATTTGATTGACCCTGATTAGGATACATTTAGGAGTTACTCACAGTTATCAGTGTGTAACAGGTAGCCAGCTATGTAGGTCACAGCCCAAGAGAGCATTTGTTCTTCAGATGGTTAGTAGCATGTGAAGCAATGTTGTAAGTTAGGACAAACATGAAATGCTCAAAATTAAAACTGAAAAAATAAGAAGAAACCTGAAGATAATTGTATTTTAACAGGAGAATAAAGGAAAACAAACAGTATGGGGAAAAGAATTGGGGGGCAGTGAGTAGATATTAACAGAAAGACAAAATAGATCCCATTATTAAAGACATGCCTTGAATGTAAAAAGCAGGTATAATTCCAAAGTAGAAATATTTATTGGTATCAGTCTATATCACAAGGAAGATAAATCAGAATGGAAAAGTATGAGTGAATGCATGGGTATCCTGAGGAAGTAAAGTGATTGTAAAGTATGGAAACAATTACAAAAGTTGGTTTACTACTCTTTTCCAGAAGTTTGCTCTATGTAATAGAATTATAGCTATAGTTACATGGAAAAATACCAGATTTAACTTTAATTTTTCATTTTTTTAATGAATGATTGGTTGATTTGAAGGACAAAATGGCAGAGAGAGAGAGAGAGAGAGAGAGAGAGAGAGAAAGAGAGAATCTTCCATCTACGGGTTCAGTCCTCCAAATGCATGCAACAACTGAAACTGGGCCAAGCTGAGGCCAGAGTCCAGAACATCATTTAAGTGTCCCACATGGGTGGCAGGGGCAGGGACCCAAGTACTAGGGCCATCATCCACTCCCTTCCCAGGATGTGTTACCAGGAAGCTAGATTGGAAGTGGTAGAGTTGCTGGGATACAAACAGGCACTCTGATATAGGATGTCAGTGTCCTGAGTGGTAGCTTAAGCTATTGTGCCACACCCATCCCAATTTTCTGTTTATTTCTAAGATAGAAAATTGAGAGGACAATGCTATTAGTAAGAAGTTATTGTATTCAAGATGCAAACAAATTATTGAACAAGATTCATTAGCACTACAGACTTATGTACCAGGTCAAGCTCTCTTTTTCATTTCCAAGGTATAGATCACAGTAGGGTTACAAATGTTAGTGAAAGGATGGGGTGAAGAGGGACGTTTGAAAACGTTTTCATTTAATGACTGACTCTCACTTCAAAAGACAGTCAAACTGCTGAGAGTGAGTTGTTGAGTTCTAAGACTTGAAGAGAGAGGAATATATTTGGAAAAAACAGTATAAAATATTACAGACTATACAAGGAAATCTTACTGGTCAGTAGTTAGGACCAAACCAATATTATTGATTTTTCATTGGTTCCTATTCACATATCTCTGGAATTTCTGGGTGACTTGGTTGCAAAGGCAAAACCCAAGGAGATATGGATTAGCTCACAGTAGAGGGTCACAAGTAGCTAAGGTGAAGGACAGTTACTTACTGATTTAAGAATGCCGACTAGTTTTGAGGTCACAGGAAGAATTATGAGATTGAGAAAGCGCAGACAAATTAAAAATCCATGGCAGGAACCACAGGAAAGATAGCAAAGTCTGGAGTAAGAGGTCTCTGTTATGTTGGAGAAGAAGAGCAGTGAGAGGAAGAAAGGGGAACTGGAAAGGTTTTCCAGATTCTGAGTACAGTGTAGTGTTGAGTATGTCAGAGTGGTCTTTCCTACCATGACCTTCATCTAATACTGTGAGGATGATCCAACAGATTGAAGAAATCAACAAAGTGGGCTGCTATGTGAGAAGGCCCTGAACCTAGTTCGTTTTCTGTTTCTGCACTGTATTCTCAGTATGAGTTGTTTCTCATTGAACAATCCACAGATATTTTTTGTTTCAGTTTCTTAATCACATGATGTTAAAATTTTAGAGTTCAGGTAAAATGGTAATAATTCACACTTTACTAGATATCAAATAAACCTATGAAATTCCAATCTCACTAGTTGAGAAAAAGAGTAAATATCATTTTAGTTATTAATATTCTGTCTCAAAAATGTTTAATCAGGGGGTTGGTGTTATAGCCATCATCTGCAGCACCAGCATCCCACAAGGGCACCAACTTGAGTCCTGGTTGCTCCAGTTCAGATCCAACTCCCTACTAATGTACCTGGGAAAGCAGCAGAGGATGGCCCAAGTACCTACATGGGGAACTTGGATGAGCTCCTGGCTCCTGGCTCTGGCCTGTTCCAGCCCTGGTTGTTGTGGCCATTTGGGGAGTGAACCAGGGGATGGACAATCTCTCTCCTCTCTCTCTCTCTCTCTCTCTCTCTCTCTCTCTCTCTGCCTCTTCTTTTCTCACCGTAACTCTTTCAAATAAATAAAAAATTAATCAGACCGACTAAAAGAACAACATAGTTTGATCATGTAAATGCTGGGATTTAAATTAATGTAGTAATCGCTTCTCGGCCTTTTGGCCAAAATCAGGTGTAAATTAATGCAGTGACTACAACGTATCTAATTCAGTGATCAGACAGTAGCTTCATAGCATCTTCTAATTCCTGCCTTTTTGTTTAATACTGTAATTTTTTATTCCATTTGTCAATAAGTGAGTCTGAGGCCCTGGATAGGAAACCCTTTTCCACTACAGAGCAGGTATCTCTGGCAAGCTCTGTTGTCCTCAATGGTGTTTAACAAAACTACAAAAGCCAGCACCCTGGGCTATTTCCATACTGTTCTCAGTTGTTCTTATCCAAATCTCAGTAGCTACAGCATAAACAAAGTGTGACTGCAGAATACAGAGCACACATCAACAAATTCCTCAGGAAGCAAGCAATGGATGAGAAATTTCCCAAAACATCTCACTGTTCATGAGTTCTTCAGTGACACTGCTGAGGTGACTTCACAAGCCACCACTTTTCAGCACGGTTACCAACATTTTCTCAACTTGGCAGTTTCAAAAAGGTGTAAATGCAGATGCTCGTGAGACAGAACTGTTTCAATGAACTTTTTATTTTTTTTCCTTTTTTGCTGTGCTTCGATGGGGACATGGACAAGCAATTCACGATGTAGTGTAGTGTAGTGTAGTTTGCATGGCTGGTTCTTTGTAAATGGATGTTGTACATGACCAGACAAAACCACTAAGCTTGTAAGCTTCTCTGTGCCCCATGAACAGAACCTGACTTAGTCACTATTTGTTTTTAAATATTGGTTTTTAAAAGCTGCAAACTACACTTCATTATAAATTTCTGGAACATGACAGATAAATTGTGACAGTTCCCTGTGCTACTGATGCTTTCAGGGCGAAAAGTTTTACATAAAAGGAGAATTTCCAAGCTCTTTTTACGAAAGCCTGAATTGTGTTCTGTGATTGCTTTCACCCTGCAGTCCTTTTTACTCAATACTTGGTCCCTGGTGCATCTTGGTGGTTTGCTTTCTTTGAAGTTTTCAGCAAAACTCTCTGGTCTTTTATCCCAGATTTTTTGTTTTGTTTTGGAGTTTGTTGTTGTTGTTTTGGCTCTTGTTCTGGAGAACAATGGAGGATGGCTTGCCTGTCCCCAAGCCTGCCTGCGTGGGTTCGCAGAAGCTGAAGATAGACTGGAGCTTTCCTGTCATCACTGTCACCTCCCAGCCCGTCTCCTTTCTCCCACCCCATCTTCTCCAGCACCTTCCGGTATTCAGTCTTCATTGCACTCAGTAATTTTAGAAGAAACGGATCAGGACCATCATCTCTCAGGATGTCCCTTCACTGCCAAGCTGTTCCCTGTGCATCCCCTACCTTTTATTTTTAATATACTTTTCCCATTAAAAATAAATTACAGAGTAGCAAAGAAGTTTTGGGAAACAAACCATACAGCGCATGCATAGTTTTGTCGTTTACAAATGGTAAATATCTGAATTTGTATTTTGTAGTAAAAGCTCTCTTGTTATTGCACAACCCATTTACTGAGGTAAGGGTACTGTTTTCAGAGAATAGTGTTACAGTAATTGGACATACACAGGGAAAAGAGAAACAGAAACAAACTCTGAACTTAATTCTTAAACCTCATGCCTTATGAAAAGAAATGCTTGGGAATTAGAGTAAAAATTAAACAGCATTTTCTTAACCATTACATTCTATGTGATATATAAAGCATAGTAAACGTCAGCAAGTACCATTTTATTTCAATGATCCTAATAGCACATCTTAAGACACCATAACCAGAAAATCTGGCTGAATACAATTTTTTAGGATAATCAGGATCATTTAGGGGTAATGCAAACATGTGCTGGGCAAAGTGTTTCAAAGCTCATTTGAGAAGAAGTTGCCTTCTTAAGTAGCATTTGTCAGATAACAGCCTCCTGTTTTTCATTTGAAGTTTCATATAATTTGTTGTTGTAATTGTGGGAATGAACAGAACATATTAAAAAAAATTCATTTGAGTATTTTTGGAGAGGCTTTTGTGTTGGATTAATTGGCTCAGAGAGAGCACTGTAAACCTAAGTTTATTTCATTAAAAGGAAAGTAATATAACAGAATTTGTAGTTTCACACAATTTTTTAGTTCCTCATTGCAGCCAGCATCCTAATGATGTATTTAATTCTTAATCTCTATCTTTTGTCTAGTTTAATGGATTCTGATAGGTTTCAGGCATTAATCTGAAAGCTTCATAAATTGCTTCCTTTTCACCAATGAAATGTTTTTGGGAATATGTTTAGCATATTTATTCTGAAGTTTAAAAGAAAATAACTCTACAGCAATGCCTGAATAAAAATCTTAAATTTAAGAGAGTAGAATTATATTTATTTATATTATCAATCTCTATGCATATTCTGTCTCTAATTTTTGAAGACCAGGGGCTGGTATTGAGGCATATCAGGTTTAGCTGTCATTTGTGATCCCCACATCTTGTATCTGAGTGCTGGTATACTTCGAATCCAGCTGCCTGCTAATGCACCTTACAAGGCAATGGATGGGGGCTGGCTCCACGGCTCACTGGGTTAATCCTCTGCCTGTGGCGCTAGCATCCCATATGGGTGCCAGGTTCTAGTCCCGGCTGCTCCACTTTCAGTCCAGCTCTCTGCTGTGGCCTGGGAAGGCAGTGGAGGATGGCCCAAGTGATTGGGTGCCTGCACCCGCATGGGAGACCAGGAGGAGGCACCTGGCTCCTGGCTTCTGATCGGCATAGTTCCGGCCGTGGCGGCCATTTGGGGAGTGAACCAATGGAAGGAAGACCTTTCTTTCTGTCTGTCTGTCTCTCTCTAACTGTCTATAACTCTACCTGTCAAATAAAAAAAAAAAAAAAAAAACCTATAGTAAAAATCTGGAAGAGCAAACATGCTATAGACTAGCACATGGTATATACAAATAATTTAAAAGGTGATCATTAGTATTCATTTGTAATAGTTCAAAATGTTTGACTTCTTCTGGGAACACTGAAAAGTCATGCCTAGGAGTATGTTTTTTTTTACTTAATATTTTACTTATTATCTTGAGATAGCATAATTTTAATTTACAGTATAATCAAAGGTTTAATGTTTTGAAAGCAAGTCATTCTGTGACTCAGAAGGTTTTATATCTAAGAATGTTTCTTCTATTTCTTTAATTCTTACATCTTCATTACAATTTTTCTATTCTTTAGTTATGCAACTTTCAGTAAATGAATTGGCTCTGTAAGTCTTTTTTATATGTAAACTTTTGTGTTATATAATCTAGAAGTCTCCAGAACTTTTTCTCCAGTTATTTCTATTGACTTCTTTATTTCCACAGTATGTGTGTATATGTGTCCCATCAACTCTTTCTTGTACATATGTATGTATACCATCAATTCTTTCCTATTTTCTTGTTCATCTTTTTTCATAGCAAACTGTTTTATCAGCTTCAGTATCTGTGGGATAGGGAGGTATACAGACAAAAGCTTTACTTCATTTCCATGAAAAGGGAGAGGTAGTCATAGTGCCTGGTCCAATCCAAAAGTAAGGAAAACTCATTTAGCCTGCCAGTTCAGCTTCTGAGTTTCTGTGTCCTTTCCAATGATTGCAGGATGCTCCTTTAAATGGTTTATTATATGCTTAACCTTAAGTGTCAGCAGATTCTATGCCAGAGAGATTGAATGTAGGGATTGTTCTTTCTTCTGACAACTCTTAACTAATTCTTTAATCTGTGCTCAGTTGAGGCAATAAAGTAGTCTACTATAAGAAATTTCTTTGTTTTACTTCCAATTTTTCTTACCCATTGGAATAATGATTCATAGTCTCAGTGTATACCTATATCTTTGGACTGTTGATGTCTCTCATTCCAGTTTTCAGGGTTTTATTATTATTGTTATAAGTTGATTATACTGCTTGGAATTTTAATTTCATAAATATTTTACAGTGTGCCTTGCCTTACTTTTAAAATCAGAACAGTTTTATTTTTTGTTAAAATATTTATCTTTTGTATTTTAAGATTTATTTAAGACTATTTCTTTAATAGGAAGAGTGTCAGAATAAAAACATAGTAACCCCCCAAAAATAGTAATTTAGCTCTTAAAATTACTATAATGATTAATAGTTCTGAAACACTTACATTTTCTAAGCTCTCAGCTAAATGAACCCTATGAATATCTCATTTTATCACAATAATAATGTGAGGTGGATATAATTTTGTTAACATTTTCAAAGAAACAAACTAAGGTTGAAAAATTTTAAGTAATTTACTCTTGATGTCATAGCTGACAAATAGTAAATGAGCTAAAGTAAATCAGACTCTCAAGGCCAACAAATTTCTCCATTTTTCTGGGGACTTTTTAACTTACCATGGATTTAGGGCATTTCTGACACTATTCATATATATCATTAAAAAGGAAACAACACAAACATATATAAAACCAAAAATAAACTGACTGCAAAGAAACTAGAAAAGTGTGCTGAGGTAGGTGTAGAGGGGCAGCAAAAATTAGAGTGAATTAAGAGGTTCTCCTTTTCATAAAAAAAAGTTAAATTTCACTATTAGAAAATTGAAGACCATGTGTCAAAAAATAAAATCACAGGTACATTAAGATTCCTAGATCTCTTGAACCTTATTTTGCTATGGTTAATGCTTCCTTTATTGATTTCTACAAACAGGCTAAAATGTTGTCAGTCTTCATAAACTTGGAATAGCCAGTAGATTTCTATAATCATAGACGAAACCATATACCTCATACTGCTGTGAGCTGCTTTACATGCACAGCTCATGCTCAACGTAATTTTGTGATTAAATCCAGATGCTTCTTTCCACTTGTAAAATCATATTAAAGAAAGGATAATGTACAACATTAATCATGTCATTTTACTTGATAAATCAGAGGGAATTTTTTAAATAATCAATGGCACTGTAAAATCTAAAAACATAAATGCCATTAAAAGAAAATAAGTGAAATTCTCCCATGGGTTAACAGTTCAATTAAAGTGGATATGCTTCATCAACACCTGCAGTTCACAAGATGGGTAGATTAGGTAACATCATCCATTAAGTGATGGGGGAGAAAGTCCAGGTAGCAATATCATCATAAAGGGTTTAGAATCGGATTATAAAATTTCAGATGTTCAATCTTAACTTACAGTAACAATCACTCTTCCATAACAGACTTCAAGGCATAATTTCAGTGCTGAAAAAGGAAAAAAAAAAAAAAGGTGCTATTTGTTTAACAATTTCATGTATACACAAAATGTCTCTCTTTGTTTCCAATCCATGGAAAAGTAAATGTATAGGTAAAACACAAAGATCAAATTATATTATAGACATACAAACAAAATGATATTAAAAAAAAAAGCAGGAAAACCTAATCCATCCTTGAGCAAATAGTAGGTGTTTTGCAGAATTATTAAGTTCTTTTTTTTTAAATTTATTTTATTATAGAGGCAAAGAAACACACAGAGACAAAAGAGAAGAGAGGCCAGCGCCATGGCTTAACAGGCTAATCCTCCGCCTTGCGGCGCCAGCACACCGGGTTCTAGTCCCGGTTGTGGTGCCGGATTCTATCCCGGTTGCCCCTCTTCCAGGCCAGCTCTCTTCTGTGGCTCGGGAGTGCAGTGGAGGATGGCCCAAGTGCTTGGGCCCTGCACCCGCATGGGAGACCAGGAGAAGCACCTGGCTCCTGGCTTCAGACCACCGCGATGCGCCGGCCGCAGCGGCCATTGGAGGGTGAACCAACGGCAAAAAAAAAAAAAGAAGAAGACCTTTCTCTCTGTCTCTCTCTCTCACTACCCACTCTGTCTGTCAAAAAAAAAAAAAAGAGAGAAAGAGAAAGATCTCCCATCTGCTGGTCCACTCCCCAGAAGTCCTCAACAGCCATGTCTTGGGACAGGTGCAGCTGAGAACCAGGATCTTAAGCCGGGTCTCCCAAGAAGAAGGTCCTGGCTCCTGGCTTCAGATCAGTGCAGCGCAGGCTGTAGTGCCCACTTGGGGAGTGAGCCAATGGAAGGAAGGCCTTTCTCTCTATCTCTATCTCTCACTGTCTATCTGTCAAATAAAATAAAATAAATAAATAAAAAATACCTGTGTGATTTATTAAAACACACACACACACACAAGCAAAACATGGATTCTTGTATTCTATTCCACTTACTCATGTCTACAAATAATTAGTAAATTTTCAGAGACCTTGGAAGAGGCAAGTTTAGCATTACCAATTGCTTTGAAATATATACACTTCTATGGAAGTTGTACAGAAAAGCAATTATTTTCAGTATAATGAGGCACTCTAGGGAGCTAATACAGAGAGGCTCATAGAAGCAGTTATAAGGGTGGCAGAAGAGATGGGGATTGGACTACTGGAAGGCCAGAACAGAATTTGCAAAGTCATGGAAATGTAAATGAATGACTACTTCCCCCTCTACCCACAAACAGTTGATATGGTGGTACCTTGGGTGAGTTTGGAATGAATGACTTTATGAGATTTGGAGATGGTCGACAAAAATCGTGGACAGTGGATTTGGAGCATAAGAGTGGCATAATGAAATTCCTTTTTCAGGAGTTGATACAGAATGGTGTGGAATGGAGGAAGGTGGTAGCAGTGAGTCACAGACATGAAGACCTTCACTTGCTGTCACAATGAGTGTCCTGAAAGGAGAGCCAGAATAATAGAAATATTTTTTGTAATACAGTTAATGAAGCTTGGTGAAAAATAGAGAGAATGTCATAGAGATAAAAAGTGAATACTATTGTTGAATTTATAGCTTTGGTCTCAGTGTTACAGCTGGATAGCATCACTCACAATACAGTATTGACAGGCAATGTATTTAGGGAGTTGGTACGGAGGCTTTACAAGATCTAAAATGTGTTCCCTTTGGGGAATTTTGTTAATGTTTGAGATACTTGGAGACAAACCAGTGTAAATATCCTGTAGACAACTGAAATTCTGCAAGAAAATGACAGATAGAAAAATTACACAGTCATCTTGCTTAAGAGACCAGCGGAAGCTGTAGGAAATTTGCAATCTGCCAGTATGAAATAATGGAGTAGAATTAGGAGGTCTCTTATTATTTATATATACTCTTCAGAAATCAGTTTGTGGGAGTATTTGAATTCTCATGGGCAATACCAATCATGATCAATACTTGTGTTTTTCTTTGTAGATTATAAAGTTCAAGAGTCATTTTCTTTCTGTTTATGAGAACCATTTCCCCTCAAGACCAAATCCATCAGAAGTTACGGAAAGAAAGCAGAAAAAGCTGCCATTTATAGGCTAGGGGTTGGGGGGAGAGCAGAATTTGTTCAGAAGCTTATTATACAGTTGTCATTGCTTGCCATTATCACGGAAGCGAATAACAGAAGGTGGCCACGAGGTAACTCGGGTGAAATAAAAGCCCAGCTCAGAACTGATGGGAAAAGAAAGTAGTTTAGAGAAAACACAAAGGTTGACTCCCCAGACATCAGTCCCTTTGCTTCGGCTCTTTCTTGGTTTCAGAAGAGGAAAGTAAATAGCAAAGGAGAAGTCTCTTAAGCACAAGTCATGTCATCTCACAGAGTTGTGTAAAAGGAAGGCAAAAAAAAAAAAAAAAAAAAAAACAAACCCATACAGAATGACTTTTTGACTATTTGCTTCTCTGAGAAGTTAACTGTATTCAGCCGCTTGGTCACATTCCCTAGCCCCATCCAACCTCCTCCAGCTGCCTGGCTGCATGTGCTTCTAAATATGGCATGGCTTTTGACAAGGAAACTTTGATTCAGATCCTGCTTAATTTCCATAATCCTTTCAGGCCCCTATAGCTGACTTAGATAATGACCCTTGAGCTTGAATTTAGTCACATTCCATTGATCATTCACTTGTTTTTTCTTGGAGCTTAATTTAATCATTCTCATTTAATTCAAGAGGACAAATGGTTTTCCGTATGGTGTTTGGGTCAGAGAATCTATTTAATTATGCCCAGGCTCATTACTGTTCACCCTCCCAGTTCTACTCTTCTAACTCTCCTCCATTCCTCCCACCCCCACCATAATTCTAGGGCAATGTCATTAAGCCTATCAGTTTCCATAGTATCACCCTTCTGTGCCATCAGAAGTTCACAAGTGCACTCAGCCATTGCTCTCTCCCAGGAGCTCGAACACCAGGCATGTGCTGCTACTGCAGTGTCTGTATCAGGGTGTTCCATTGAGTTCCCAAGCATCTTGGTTAACCTACATCCTTCCCCCATGATGTCTACTACAGTCTTTAACTCACCCAATTAATAACACCCAATTGTAAACAATCCATAAATAGGAGTTACATTGCAAGTTGTAAACACTGTATCCTCAGCTATATTGATTTTGATCATCTATGTCTTGACCCCGGTTGTCATAAGAGGTGTTGTTATGAAAGTCCACAAACACAAGAAATGGAGACAGGAAACCTCCAAGATAGGAAGATAACTAATCTTCTCAGGAAGGAGAGTGAACAATAAAACAATGAGATTTTAAGACTTCAGAGGAGTTGTACAGTTTGAGGGTGGTAGCAAGATGGGATAGGCCTCTAAGTACCCATTTTTGTATTACACCCTTTGCCCAGACACTCTGGGAAATTCTTCACAGCCATTTTTTTCATGACTGATTTGGATGCACAAGGGAGCAACTGAGATTCATATCCCTGTTCTCAGCACACAGGCTTCTAAATCTGCTGACCAGAAAAAAATAGGATTCTACTCCCACATTTATGCCATTTATGTGGATTTAATTTTCACTCCAAATTTCCTTGTACTTAGGAATTTTGATTTGTTAGATTGGTTTGTCATGTTTATTAATCAATTATGCTGGCTACAAACCCATACAAGTTTTTAAGCCTTGTTTAATATTTGGATTTACTTTGCGTATTGTCTCCTAAATTGAGTACATAGTTCACCACTTATTCGTTCCATTTAAAAGCGAAGAATGACTTTGCTATCATCATGGCCAATGTCACATAAAGCAATGTTACCTGTTAAGGCCTTCTGTACCCTCCACTCCTTCACTTTCATGAATTAAATTGCACCTTCCATTCCCAACAGCTTCGCCAAATATGCCAAAAGTTCATGGTTCTTTTATGAGCAGATAATTGTTATCTGAATGATTAAGGAATTCCATTGCCTTATTTTGTGTTTAACTTCATCTTTCCAACAATTAGTTGTTTATTTTTGAAATTTGAATTAACCTGTAAACCTTTTTACATTTTTTATGATACACAGTACAATATTTCAATACATATACATAGCAAAATAGTCTTAATCTATTGTGATTTGTGTGTCAAATCTGATGTTAATATTTAAGTCTAAGTACCTTTATTTGTTCTTCAACCATCTCTACCATTTACAATAACGGCACCAACAAAAACAGATTATCAGGGCTGGCATTGTGACATAGTGGGTAGAGCTGCTGTCTTAAGTGCTAGAATCCCATATGGATGCCGGTTCAAGTCTCGGCTGCTCTGCTTTCAATCTAGTTCTCTGCTATGGCCTGGGAAAATAGTGGAAGATGGCCAGAATGCTTGAGCCCCTGCACCCGTGTGGGCGACCTGGAAGAAACTCCTGGCTCCTGGCTTCAGATCAGCTCAGCTCTGGTTGTTGTGGCCATTTAGGGAATGAACCAGCAGATGGAAGACTTTTCTGTTTCTGCCTCTGTCTCTCTGTAGCTGTGCCTTTCAAATAAAATAGATAAATCTTTAAAAAAAAAAAAAAAAGGTTATTTTTCTTATCAAGATTGTCTATTAGGCATTTGCCCTGAATCATCAGAAATGTAACTTTTACCTCATCTGAGGAAATGCTTTTTGGTAATTCTTTCTTAAGTTATTGTTCTCTATTTGATTTTTAAAACTTTTTTATTAATGCTTCTCCCTATTAATAGAGGTTTTGTGTTTTTGCCTCTCCATTTCTTTTTGACTGATATGATTCTGTTTAGACATTATTTGGAGAGTCTCTTCGTCCTCTACATTTAGATCTGATTTTTGAGAGCAACTTTTATTTACCATCTTCAGTGTACTTCACAATTTTGCAGTTGTGCTATTGTGTTTTACTGTCTTGAAAAAACCAAGTTTAACTGATGAGTCTCGTGTCTTATCTCGTTCTTAGCTATTTCAACCTCCTGAGTTGTAATCATCTCCATCTTCTTTGTTCTCTGCTTTCACCTTTCTCCTTTTCATGCATCAGAATCACTGTACTGCCATTTTACATTATATTAAGAGTCTTAATTTTTCCTGATTTTCTCTAAATTGGTAGTAATTTTTAACTGTTACACATGACCACCTAATCTTGAAAGTAAAAGTCCGCTTGGCCCCACCCTACCTGCCTCAACTGGCTGTAGCAGACCAGGTATTTCTCATGTAAGTATTTGTGCCCTTCGAGAGGGAGGATTATCCCATTTCTGTGATGTAAGCTAATGTTCCTATCCATGGTCACTTGCTAGTTTCTATTGACTCAGCACACCGTTGCTTTCTTGCTCTTCATTTGTGTTTGTTTGTTTGTTTGTTTTCTTCATTGCATGTTACGTTTATTTAGTTAAATTCCCTGATTCACCATCTGGAATTATTTTTAATTCTTAAATTGAACTAGCATTCTCCAGGCTCCATATTATTTTGTTTATGTGGAATTATATCTTATTTCCTGTACCCTGAAAACTCCTATTCCTTTCTCTGACCAATACTGGTTTTATGTATCTTTGCCATCTTATATATCTTTTCAAAACTTTTTATTTACTTATGTTTGGTTTTTTGAAAGGTAGAGAGTCAGAGACTTTCCATCTATTGAATCATTCCCCAAATGTCCCCAACACCTGACCCTGGCCAGCGGAAGCCAAGAACCTAAAACTCAGTCTGGGTCCCTGATGTGAGTGACAGAGACCCAATCATTTGAGCTATCTCCAAGGTTTGGATAAGCAGAAATCTTATCCACATAGTCCTAATTGGAGCTCAGGCACTCCAGTGGGGATGCTGAATCCCAAGCTACATCTTTTTTTTTTTTTTTTTTTTAAAGATCTGTTTGTTTATTTGGAAGAGAGAGAGAGAGAGCGCTTCCATTCACTAGTTTATTCCCCAAATGGCCTCAGTGGACCAGGCTGGGCCAGACCAAAGCCAAGAGCAGGATCTTCTGAGTCTCCCACGTGGATCAGGGGCCCAGGTACTTAAGCTATTCTCTGCTGCTTTTCCAGGCACATTAGCAGGGGTCTGGATTGGATGTGGAACAGCCAGGATTGGAACTGCCACCCATACGTGTTGCCAGCACTGCAGGGGTGCTTAACCTGCTAAGACACAAAGCTGCCCCCTCTACAAGGTACTTAGCAGCTTAGCAAAATGTGTGCCTCCATCTTCCCTTCATTCTTCACCTGTATTCTGTGACGCAGCTTTAGGTGGTGAAATCTGAGTCTCCAAGCCCTACCGAGTTACGTTGAGCAACTAACCTCTTAACTCACATCGCTTGCATGCAGAATTAGGATTTTAAAATAACTTCCCATAGATTTGTTTGTAAAAGCAAATGCACAAACCGTACAGAGGTATTTATGAAAAGCCCCTGACGTATATAATATGATGTCAGCATGAGTTGAGCTATTATCATTCCTGAGAGTTGCTGGCTTTTCATGAATATAGCAAGGTGGACCACATAGCTCAGTGAACTGGGTACAGTAACAAAAAATTAGTTTGATGAGATAGAGTCTCAGTCTTCTGAGTTCATATGTAGGCAACTGAGGAGAGACTATGCTTCTTGCTATTAAAATATGGATCTTGTTTAAATGAGTTAAAGCCCCAAAAGACCAATGTACAGATAGTGTGTCCCAAATAACCTAGAAATGCTTCACAGTTAATAGGAAAATTTTGTGAATTACATTTGGGATTAACAGTTTATCTTTTCTCTCCCTTTTTATATGTATCTTTGTGGAAATATTTTCGGAACAAGGAAGTAGAAAGAACAAAAGTTTCCCATTCTGAACTCAGTACTAACAACATTTGTGCTAGCAATCTCTCATCATCTTCTAAATGGACATTTGAAAAAGTTCATGAGAGGGGCAAAGTTGTGGTACCGCGGGTGAAGCCACTGCTTGTGATGCCAGCCTTCCTTATCAGCTCTGCTTCCATTGCAGCTTCCTGCTAATGCTCCTGAGAAGGCAGGAGAAAGTAGCCCAAAATGCTTGGACCCCTACTCCTTATGTGGGAGATCAGGATGGAGTTCCTGACTCCTGCTTCCAACTGGTCCAGCCCTGACTGTTGCAGAATTTGGGAAAGAACCAATGGATGGAAGATCACTCCTTTTCCCTTCCCCCCTCTCTTCCCCTGCCCCCTCTCTTCCCCTCCCCTCCCCTCCTCTCCCATCTTTGTCCTCTTCCTCCTTCTCCCCATCCCTTCCTCTCTCTCTCTCTCTCTCTGTCAGATGATCTATCTTTCAAACAAATACATAAGTAAATAAATATTTTTAAGACGTTCATGAGAAAGTAGAAATAGATGAGAAGTTGATTTGGATGCAAAACAAAAAAATGAAACCCATGCCATAAGTTTTTTTCATAATGCATATTTCCTTGAATGTTTCTGTATGTGTGAATTTCAAAAATCTTTCCCTTAGGTCAACCCATGTACTAAGGCTGTTAGAACTCATGTTTCCCTATTTGTATTTTTTAAGCTCTTGGTGTTTGAAATTTACCTCAGTTATTTTAATTTTTCCCTATTGATCTCCTTCTAAAATGCTGATTCACTTGTATAGAGCTTGTGCCAAACTTTTTTCTTTATTTGCTGTGTATAGCAAACCAGACACAAATATGTACAGGTACAGACATGCCACTTTTGCCTTTGGTTGAAAGAAAATGGATTATTTCAATAGATGCCTCATGCCAGTGTGCAGTCAACAGCAGGGATTTTGTATGATTGGCCTTTAAGGGAAGAGAATAAACCAATTCCTATTTTTTAATGTAGTTTATTTCTTAAACTAAACTAAAATTATCTACAAGCTATTCTTTCACTTCATGAAATTCTTTATGAAATTCTTTCACTTTAATGTATATGTTAATCATAATTATTTCATTAGGACATTATTTCAATAAAGTTACTAGGATTATAAAGCTCATTTTAATTTATTATCCGTTCAATAGTTAACAAAACAGGCTATGTAACTGAAATACCAAGATCACACTGAAAAATAGGTAAAAATTTATGTGTTGCTAATAATATTTTTATTATTTTTAAAGCTTATTATAGATATACTTTAAACTGATTGAGAAGAAAGTCTTCACGTTCATTGCTGTATTCCTGGTGCAAAGCACTGTGCCTTTCACGGAGGGCTACTATTCCACCATATGAAGTCCCAGCTATAGTCTGTCCCTCCCATCCTAGTATAGGGGTCACCACATTTATTTTCAGTTTGGATTTAACCACTTTAATATGTTTTTGTATGTCAAAGCGTTGTATCCTATCTTAAATCAATACCACTTCTTTGTTTTATTTTATTATTGTTTCATTTTAGAGGTTAGGAGACAGGCAACCACAGTTCCCGTTTGCGGCTGGTTACTACCTAAATGCCTGCAATGGCTGGGGCTGCGCCAGACTGAAGCCAGCATCCAGGAACTCAATCCATGACTCCAATAAGGGGGACAGGGACCAGACTTCTTCAGCTGCCTCCCATGCTGTGCATTAGTAGGAAACCAGAGTCCTGAGCAGATCCAGCATTGGAACCAAGGCACTCCAATATGGAGTGTGGGCCTCTTAACCATCAGGCAAATGCCTGTCCTGATCTATACCATGTTTTCTTGCCAACCATACAGCAGTACAACTAGGAATAATAAATAAATTTAAATTAAATTTATTTTAAAATTACTAATTAGGTAGCGTTTTTTAAAGAAAAGCTAGGGGATTGCGTTGTGGAGTAGTGGGTGAAACCGTCTTTGCAACACTAGCTATGTTCCCAGGTTTGTGTCTTAACTCCTCCACTTCCGGTAACAGCTCACTACTAATGCACCTAGGAAGGCAGGGAAGATGATCCAATTCCTTGGGGCCCAGCCACCAATGTAGGCTTCATCCTGGCTCAGCCCTGGTTGGTGCTGCCATCTGGGGAGTGAACCAGCCGGTGGAAGATCCCTCCCTCTGTCTCTCCCTCTCTTTCTGTAACTCTTTCAAATAAATATAGAAAAATCTTTAAAAAAAAAAAAAGAGCTAAAGTATTGTCCTCGACTCTGTATACCATACACTCAGCAAGCACAACTCTCCGGAACTCAATAAGCAGGAGTGACCATCCTGGCAGCAGACTGGTTTTCATTATTACCCAACATACCTAGCGGATACCTTCAGGATGCCCTGTGTATTTCTAGTATCTGGCCAAAAAGTTTAGCTTTCTCTTTATATTTCTAAGAGTACAAGGAAGTTTCTGGTGGAGAATACTTTCCAGAAATAGAATAAATTGCTAGCGATGATAACCGAGCCCTTTTTATAGAGGAAAAACTCCTTTTCTTTCTGTCATGTCTTTGTTCCTAAGGTTGCAAGGCCTACTTTTGATTAAAATAAATATAGAATGAAAGTAATATGCTACATCAAACATGAGATTTGGGGAAATGAACTCTTAAAGGTCGGCATGCATGTGAGGGGGTGTTCTCCAGAATATTCCTATGGAGTTTTTAAAAATATCAATATTGCACCCCTTGTATTAAATTTGAATGTGTTGCAACAGTTTGTGTCAGAATCTAGCCCAAGCATATTTTTATCACAGTATTTCCCATTAAAATATTCTAAAGCCCCCAAAGTATGGAAATCAGTATGTAAAAGAAGTGGTTAATTTTTGGAGCACTCTTTTGTACTAAATACCAAAGCATATGAGAAATCAGTTTAAAATAGCCCTGGAAACATGGAATGCAGTCTTCAATTGCAGTCATGCCATTCAGAAAAAGAAAGATTAAAAATCCATATACCTGCAGATTCATTGGGATAGATAAATGACTTTTTAATAGAGTAGCAGTGATGACTAGCATATCCAGAAAAAAATGCCTGCTTTTAAAACCAAATAAATTCATTTCACATTGATTTATCCAAGAAATTGTACACATGCTATGTTCCCGGTGCTCCACTAGGTGTTAGGCACACATCAAAGTCCGTGACTGACAGCAAGCAAGACTAATAAATACATAAAATAATACATATATTGTGCTATATATGATTAAAAAATTATAGTCATGTGTGAAGTGTTTGGTTTATTTCAGAGGAGAACATTCCGAAGAAGAGACGGTTGAGCTGTGATCTACTTATCAGATAATGGGCTTAGAAAAGTCCATATTTTATTCATACAATGAAAGTATCTGTGGAGCATGAAATATACATTAGTCACTCTGTAGTTACAAAATTACAAGGAACACAGTCTTTTTGCCTACAGGAACTTGCAGTATAGTAGCAGAGACCTGACACTTGTACACAAGTCTAATACAAGAAACTTGGCTTAAGAGAAGTCACTCCATTTAGGTTTTGTTGACTGTTTCAGTTCTGTTCTGAATGTTTCCCATCTTTTAACACTTTTAAGCCTCAACATATGCTGTGAGGTAGCTCTTACTAGCATGCATAAACAAGCAGAGTGAAGGAGTAAGTTGTCCAGTGTCACAAAACAAGTAAGTTGCTTGGGAGGGTTTGGCACATTGTTTAAATCAGTGCTTGGTATATCCACATTACATATCAGAATGCCAGATTCAAGGCTCAACTCCTGCACTTCCAATCTGGTTTTCTGCTAATACATACCCAGGGAGGCAGCAAATAATGACTCAAATACTTTGGTCCCTGTTACCCATGTGGGAGAGCAGGATGAGTGCCAGGCTCCTGGCTTCAGCCTGGCCCACCCCAACTGTTGCAGGCATTTAGAGAGTGACCAGTAGATGGAAGATCTCTGTTTCTGTCTCTCTACTTTCTAAATAAACTTAAAATAGTTAAATAAAAATTAATGCATTTTAAAATATTTGTTTGTTTATTTATTCATTTATTTATTTGAAAGGCAGAGTGACAGAGAGAAGGAGAGACAGAGACAAAGAGAGATCTTTAGCCTGCTGGTTCACTTCCTGAAAAGAATGCAGTAGCCAGGTTGGGGCCAGACTGAAGCCAAGAGCCAGGCACTCCATTCTGCTCTTTCAAATGAGTGACAGGGGCCCATGTACTTAGGCTGTGGTGTGCTGCTTTTCCAAGCACTTGGACCATCTTCCACTTCCTTCTCAAGTGCAGAAAAGCCAATCAGAAGCAGAGCAGTCCAAACTTAAACTGGCTCTCTGGTAATGGATACCAGTGCCACAAGTAGAAGTTCAACCTGTTGCACCACAATTCTGGCCTTAAATTGGCAATTTTTTTTACATGTTTATTAATATAAAGAGAACAGGTTTCATGTGGTTCATAGATAGGATTCTAAAACTATAATGATACTTCCCCCCCTTCCCCTCCCTTTCCTTCCTTCCTTCCTTTTTTTTAAAATTTTTATAATACATTTAATTTACTTTTTTTAAAGACTTATGTTTTTTTGAAAGTCAGAGTTACATAACAGAGAAGGAGAGAGAGAGAGAGAGAGAGAGAGTCTTCCATCCACTGGTTCACTCCCCAGATGGCTACAACAGCCGGAGCTGGACACATCCGAAGCCAGGAGCCAGGAGCTTCTTCCAGGTCTCCCATGTGGGTGCTTGGGCCCAAGGACTTGTGCCATCTTTTACTACTCTCCCAGGCCATAGCAGAGAGCTGGATCTGAAGTAGAGCAGCTGGAACTTGAACCGGCGCCCATATGGGATGCCATCACTGCAGGTGGCGGCTTTACTTGCTATGCCACAGCACCAGCCCCACATTTAATTGACTTTATAGCCAAAGGCTTAATGCTCCACTAGACAAAGAGTTCAATGAGGCATCATCTCACCCCATTTAGAATGGCTGTCATCTGAAAATCAACAAATAACAAATCCTGGTGAAGATATGGAGAAAAAGGTACACTTAAACTTTTTAAAGAAATAATTTATAGTACTAGCGCTTAATTCAGTTTAACACAAAATTGACACTCTATTTCTTTGACAAGTAATAAATAATATAAATGTAGTATGGTAAAATCATCTAAAACTGTAGATTTTTGTGAGAAGATCTGAGAAACTGTCAAGATGTATTTGCTGAGGTGTGACATTTCACTGCCTATCCAAAGAAATGTGAAAGAAGATACCATTTGTAGATAGTTTTGGGACAAAGTGACAATAACCAAATTGATATTAAGTTGGCTCCACAAGTGGCATTAGGATTTAAATTCCTAAAATGCTCATGTAAGTCCACCTAGGAACTTCTTGCACATTTGCAATATATCCACAAAATGTAAATAGTTCATGGAAAATCCAAATTATCTTTAATTCCATTTTTCTTCAATTTTTGAAGTACCCTTGTGTGTGTGTGTGTGTGTGTGTAACGATAGATAGATAAAGAAACACAGTTATTAAGCAATTGCAGAAATGATGAATGGAAATATATTTATTCTAAAGAGTAATCGATAGAATCAAAAAAGGAGAGAACGATCCAACATGGGAAGCGGGAGGCACAGCAGACTCATAGAATGGCGGATGTCCTAAACAGCACTCTGGCCTCAGAATCAGCCCTTAAGGCATTCGGATCTGGCTGAAGAGCCCATGAGAGTATTTTAGGCATGGAAAGCCAAGACACTCTGGAAAAAAAAAAAAAAAAAGAAAACCTAAATGAAAGATCTCTGTGAGTGAGATCCCAGTGGAAAGAATGGGGCCATCAAAGAAGGAGATACCTTCCTATGAAGGGAGGAGAGAACTTCCACTTTGACTATGACCCTGTCAGAATAAGATCGACGTCGGCGAACCCTAAAGGCTTCCATAGCCTTGGCAACTACTGACACCATAAACAAGAGTGTCAAATTGTTAAGTCAACAACAGGAGTCACTATGTACTTACTTCTCATGTGGGATCTGTCCTTAATGTGTTGTCCAATGTGAAGTAATGCTATAACTAGTACTGAAACAGTATTTTTACACTTTGTGTTTCTGTGTGGGTGCAAACTGATGAAATCTTTACTTAGTATATACTGAATCAATCTTCTGTATATAAAGATAATTGAAAATGAAAAAAAAAACACTTGGTTTTAAATTGGAAATTGCATAGAAAATTAATCAATTTTTAAAAAATATCATGTAGGATCTGTCCTTAATGTGCTGTACATTGTGATTTAATGCTATAACTAGTACTCCAACAGTATTTTTCACTTTGTGTTGCTATGTGGGGGCAAACTGTTGAAATCTTTACTTAATATGTACTAAACTGATCTTCTGTATATAAAGAGAATTGAAAATGAATCTTGATGTGAATGGAAGGGGAGAGGGAGCGGGAAAGGGGAGGGTTGCGAGTGGGAGGGAAGTTATAGGGGGAAAGCCATTGTAATCCATAAGCTGTACACTGGAAATTTATATTCATTAAATAAAAGTTTAAAAAATAATAAAACAACAAAGAGCCCCCCCCCCCCAAAAAAAAAGAGTAATCAAGGAAATGGTGGTTTTAAAATATTAAGTCATATTAGGATAATAATAACAAAGAAGGAAGAAAAAGAGAAGAAAGGACAAAATGAGAATAAAGGATGATGAAAGAGAAGAGAGAGAAACCTTTGGGGGCTGGCATTGTGGCTCAGCTGGTTAAGACAGATCTGCACTGTCGGCATCCCATAAGAGCTCCAGTTTGGGTCCCAATTCTCCACTTCCAATCCAGCTCCCTGGTAATGTGACTGGGAAAGCAGAGAAAGATGGTCCAAGTGCTTGGGCTGCTTCACATGTGTGGGAAACCCAGATGGAATTCCTGGTTCCTGGCTTTGGCCTGGCCCAGCCCCAGCAGTTGTGGCCATTTGGGGAGTGAACCAGCAGATGGAAGATATCTCCCCCCCTCCCAACCCTCTCCCTCTCTCTTTGTCACTCTGCCTTTCAAATGAATAAATAACTCTTGAAAGAAAGAAAGCTCTACCTATAGCTCTACCTATAGGAATTGGGAATTAATTATCTCTATATATTACAAAAAAAGCAACTGAACAATAAATTCCAAAAAAAAAAACTGTTTAAAGTTCAAATCCTATGGCAAAATAACATCACATTTATGAAGTAAAAATATTTCATAAATATTTAAATTTAATGAAATTATTTTGGAATACATAGATGGCTATGTTAAAAGCATTTATATATATATATATATATATATATATATATATATATATATACACACACACACACACATATAAATCCACGTGCTGATAGAGTAATTCATTCAAAATAAATGTTTTTTTTTAAGAAGCTTGTGTAGGAATTTGCTTGTGCTGACTACAGATGGAAATTTTTTTTTTTATTTATCAGAATCAAGTTATTTGAAGCTAAGAGCTCATTTAAAAATAGAATGAATGTTAATTAAACCTCTGGAACTCTCATATATCACACTATTATCCTAAAACAAATCAACTTTAAAATCAATTTATTTTAAGTTTGAATGTATTTAGTATAGTATATCTTTTCTTTCATCTGTTTTAAATGCAATCATTTTTCTATCTTTTAAATGAATTCTCTACAATTTAGACAGGGTTGACTTCAATTTTTCTTTCTTTAATTTCTGTTTTGTTCTTCTAATGTATCTTCTAGTGAAATACAGTATTTGTACAAATGTATCCTTTATCACTCTCTAGTTTTTAATAGCACTGAGATAATTATAGATTCACATTCAGTTGTTAGAAATAACACAGAGAGTCCATGAATGCTTTGCCCATTTTTTTTCTTTCAATGGTAGCATCTTGCAAAATATAACAACCAGGATGCTGTCATTGATACATGCCAAAATGTAAGAATTTCCATACTCCCAAGGATCTGTACTGTTGCTCATTTATAAACACATCCCTCCCTATCCCATCCCTAACTCTTGCTGACTATAATCCATTCTCAATTTCTATTAGTTTCAGTCTCAATAGTATTATAAAAATAGCATGTATGATAGGTAAACTTGGAATTTGTTTTCTTCAGTCAGTACAAGTCCATTATAATTCACCCAATACCACACATATTCATATGTCCTTCTTTTGATTGTTTAGTGGAATTCTATCATATAAATTTATCAGAGCTTGTTTTACTGTACACTTGTTGAAAGGCATCAGATTCTTCCAATTGTGGGCTATGATTAAATTTTGACCTGTAGAGATAGTTATGTTAATGGAATCATCATATATAACCTCTTCAGACTGGCTTGTTTTCATTAAACATATTGCGTTTGATATCAACCCAAGTTATTAAATGTGCCAATACATTCTTTTTATCACTGAGGTATTTCATGGAACATATCAGTTTATTTGACAATCCACCCACTGAAAGCCAAGGTTTTTTTCCAATTTTAGACTACTATAAATAAAACTACCATAAGCATTCCTTTACAGATTTTAGTGTGAACATAGGTTGTCATTTCTTTAGAGTGATCATCAAAAGCACAATTTCCGGATCATGTGGAAAGTACAGGTTTAGTTTTATAAATAATCTCCAGAGTAATTCCATTAACCCTAACTAGCAATGTTTGGAGTAATCCAGTTTGTCCACATTGCATCCAGCATTTGGTATTATTATGCTTTAATTTAATTTAATTTAATTGAGAGAGAGAAAGCTGCCATCTACTAGTTCACTCCAGAAATGCTGCAATGACTTGGAAACTGAAGCCAGGAGCAAGGAACTCATGTGATTTGCAGGAACTCAGTTTCTTGAGCTATCACTGCTGTCTCCCAGGGTCCACACTAACAGGAAACTGGAACTGGGAATGGGAACTGGGAGTTGAAAGCAGGTGTTCCAATGTGGGACAGGAGCGCGCTAACCTATGTCTTTACCTGATACACCAAACACTAGCCACACTACTTTACGTTTTTAGTTTTAGCCTATTTGAATCCTAATAACTCATTATGATTTTAACTAAGAATTCTGTAGTTGTTAATGATGTTCAACATCTTTCTTGCGCATTTGAAATCTTTAATTCCTGTTCAGTGAAATGTGTGTTAGATTATCCACCCACCCATTTGTGATTTTATTTTTAACTGTTGAGTTTTGAATATTTTTATATAATCTAGATGAAAATCCTTTGTTGGATAAGAGGTTTGCAAATGTTTTCCTCCCAGCCTTTGCAATCCTCTTAAGAGTCTTTCACAGATGCAGTACAGTTTACCAAATCTTTCTTTTCATGGATTGTGCCATTGGTGTATTTGCGTATGAGAAGTCTTTGTGTAGCCTTAGTTCCAAAGGTTTTATTCTACTTTTGCAATGTTAGTAGAGAATAACTAACCATGTTAGTAGAGAATAAAATAGCGCTTATGAGAGGCTAAAAAGGGAAGGAGAAAGGAGGGAATAGAGGAATCATGGTTAATGAGTATAGTTGGGTAGGAGGAACAACTCCTGCGCCCCCCCCCCCCCCCCCCCCGCCGCCGCTAAAAAAGGTTGGTTGGTTGGTTTGTTCATTTGAAAGGCAGAGTGACCAAAAGAGAGAGAGAGAGAGAATCTTTCATCTGCTGGTTCACTTCCCAAATGGCTGCAAAGGTCAGGGCTAGGCCAGGCCAAAGCCAGGAGCCTGGAACATTATATATTTTTTTCCACTTGGTTGGCTGAGGCCTAAGCACTTGGGCCATCTTTTGCTCCTTTCCCAGATACATTAACAGGAAACTGGATCAGAAGTGGAGCAGTAGGACTGGAAGCTGTGCTCCCATGGGATGCCAGCAGACAGATGGTGGTTTAACCTGCTGCACCACAATGCTGGCCCCAGAGGGATGATTTCTATTGTTCTGTTGCACAGTGGGATACCTGATGGAAAACAATTAATTTTGCATCTCAAAATACCTAATAGGGAGGATTCTGAATCTCCTCCACACAAAGAAATGATAAATGTTTGGCCTGATGGATATGTTAATTACTCTAATCTCATTATTACACATGGTATACATGCATTGAAATATCACACTGTACCATATAAATATGTGCAATTATTATGTGTCAAATACAGAGATAGATATTTTAAAAAACAAAGTTTGCATTTTGGATTTAATTTCAATATACATTTTGTGTTAGTGTAGGCATAAGATATTAATAAGCTCAGTATTTCTTTCTCCTTTTCCTTCTTCCCCCACTCCCTGCTCTTCCCAGTGCCCCTCCTCTTTTCCTACCCTTCCATTTTCTCTTTCGGATGGCTGATTGCAGTAGCATCCTGTGTTTAAAAGGCTATGCTTCCTGCTTTGGGCAGCTTTTGTGCCTTTGTAAAAATCGATTGAGGCACATTTGTCATGCCTCTTCTGGAATTCTCCATTCTGCTCCACTGATCTATGGTGCATTCTTCTACCATATTCTCATGATTATTATGTAGTAATATAGTAAGCTACATAGTAAGTGAGTTTTAACATTGAGGAAGGGGATTCCTTTCAAATCATTCTTCTTTTTCAAAATTGATTTATATATTCTAGGGCCTGTGCCTTTCCATATACATTTTGGAATGGACTTCTCTAAGTAAGAAAAAAACTGGGAATTTTGATTGAAATTTCATTGCATTTATATATCAGTTTGGAAAAAAAAAGACATTTTTACTGTCTTCCTATAACACCATATTCCCTTAAAGTTATTTGTAATTTATTCTTCATGAATATTTTAGTTTTTAGTATATAGATATTGTGCATGGCTTATCAGGTTTATACCTACATATTACTTTATCCCTTGGAGAAAATGTAAATGTTACTATGTTTTTCATTTTGGTTTCCATAGTTAATTGTTAGTGTATAGAAATGTGGTTTGTGGATGTATGTGTATATGTGTGTGCACTATTACATCCTACAAAGCTGTTGAACTCTCATGTTAATAAGTTCTGGAAATGTTCCTATTTTGTAAATTCCTTGGGATTTTCTACATGAATACTCATGTCATCTGCAAATAGGGATTATTTCTTCTTTTTCTCTCCGTGTGTCTTTCATTTTTAAAAATGACTTACTAAATAACTAGAATTTCAGTTCTATATTGAAAAAGAATTTTTTATGAGAGTCTCCATTTAGGAGTGAAAATTTTAAAAAGTTTCAGCATTGAATATATTATCTCTTAGTTTCCTCCACAAACTTGATCAACTTAAGGTCTTTGCCCTCTATTTGTAACTCACTGTTTATTTTTATTATGAATGGATGCTAGCTCTTGTCAAAAACACTTTCTGCATCTGTTGTTATGATCATATGATTTCCCTTTTAAACTTTATATGTTGAAATACAGTAACTAATCAATTGATGTGAAATTGAAATGGGAAAGGTGGGGTTTAATTTTATTTCAGGTCCTCACCTTTGACATAGAGAAGCATTTTAAGCACAAGTGTTAGGTAGGACGTTAGGTATGAGCTTATGTGTGTGTAACAGGCCTAAAGGGAAGACTATGTCCAGCATATGCTGCATCTCAAAGTCATCCTGATGGTGTTTCAGGGGCAGCCTGGTATTCACATCCTGCCCTGCCCTGCCCCCTTCTACCTGATAACCTGTCAGGTGGGGGGTCCCCACCCCTTCTGCCTGACAAATCTTCCACAATCTCCCAGGTACAGCCCAGTATCTGCATTTCAAATACTCTGCTCTGGATCCCAATTCTCTAAGGGGTCCTGCCCACCCTTCCTCCTGTCTGATAACATTCGCATCCATAAAGTCCTTTGTTTCAGACCTTCAAGAGAAAACTCAGATAGAAGTTTTTCTATTTACATCCATAAAGCCCTTTGTTCCAAGAGCAGCAGAGGTGGGGAAGCAAGACCTATCTCCTTAAAACACCCCCCCACCCCCACCCCCCACCCCCACCCCACCCCCCACCCCCAGCCTCAACCGGAGGGCGTGCTCAGCCCTCTGCCTCTCTGCTGAGCCGCCCGCCTGGTCTGGCCAGGTGTAATCTCTACTCAACCATGTAACCTTGCTCCTTGCCCCCCCCACCACCAATCCGAGCAACTGGGCACTCTCTCAGGCTCTGTCTGGAGAGGTGCCCCATCCTTACGGATGTCCCTTCCCTAATAAACTTTGCTACTTTTACTTTCCACTACTCTGTCTCACGCCTGAATTCTTTCTTGCGTGAAGACAAGAACCCTGCATTTTCTCCAGTAACACAAGTACATTTATGGTGCACAAAGTGGTTAAGTTTACTTAAAAAAGGGTAAGAAAGCAGACACATACGTGCGGACATAGTTGGGGAGTGGAGTGAACAGAACGGAAAGAGGAGTGGAGGAAGCAAAGTAGGGAGCTAGCTCTGCAGCACCTTTTCACATACTGGTCTGTGGAGAGAAGAGAGAGCTCCTCCCACTTGGCCAGCCTCTTTTTTAAAGTAGTAAGGGGAGTTGCTAATATCACCTCATTTCCCAGGTCCCAACTGAAGGAAGATACATCCTGGGAAGGGGGCATTTTGACTAACAGGTAGGCAGATAGGACTGGGGTTTATGGTTTCCAGCTCATGGCCTTTTGTAGCTAGCTGTTTGTCCTGTATCAAAACCAGCTTTGCATACCTGTAAATGAACCCTGCTCAGCGGTATAACACATTTTATGCATTGTTAGGTTTGACTTGCTAGTATTTTTGAGGATTTGTGTGTGAAATATCCTGAGAGATATTGTTCTATAGTTTTTTTTTTCTTGTGTATGTGTTATTGTTGTTTATAAAATTATTTGGAGCAGGGAGAGAGAGAGAGACAGACAAGTATTGTCCATCCCCTGGTTCCCTCCTCAAATGCCCTCAACAAACAGGGCTGGTCCAGGCAGACCAGGAGCCTGAACTCCATCCAGGGCTCATATTGGTGTCAGGGAGCCAAATTCTTGAGCTACCATTTGCTTCCTCCCAGGGTGTGCACAAGCAGGAAAGCTGAATCAGAAGGTGAGTAGTCAGGATTTGAGCAGGACACTAAATTAAGGGTGCAAGTGTCCCAAGCAGCAACCTAACTGCTCCACCACATGCCTGCCCCCCTTTTCTCCTTCCTTTAAATATATTTTTGTTTTTTGTTTTCAGCTTTCAGGTGTTGAGATCAAGGTAATATAAGCCTCATCAAATGAGTTGGGAAATAGTCTTCCTATTTTACAAGAGACTGTGTCAAATTAGTGATAATTCTTCCATACATATTTTTGTAGTTTTCCAGTGAAATCATCTCAATATACAGATGTATTTTCTGTGAGGTTTTTACACTATGAATTCATTTTATTTAATGGCTTGACACTATTAAGGCTTTTTAATCTTGGTTGTATTTTAGTAGTTTGTGTTTTTAAAGAATTAGTCTATTTTGTTTAATTTAGGACCATAAAGTTATTTATACAAAACTCATAAGGGCCATAGGATTTGCAGTGACAGTCCTGCTCATCTCAGATGCTGGTGAGTTGTGTCTTCTTGCTTTTGATCTTCATTGGCCTTGCAGAGACTTATAAATTGTGCTAATTTTTTTTTAAGAAATAGCCTTATTTCATTGATTTTCTCAGTTGATTTCCTGTTTTCAATTTCTTTGATTTCTGTTATTTTTCTTTTTTCCTTTGATCTATTTTCTTTTGATTAAAATGAACCCCAGATAAAATAGTTCTTCTTTTCCTGGTTACTTAAGGTACAAGCCTGGATGAATAACTTGAAATCTTTCCCTTTTTTTACAATCAGCATTTTATGCTAAAAATTTCCCATCTCATCTTTGGTTTAGCTGCATCCCACACATGTCAATAGGCTATATTTTCATACTCATTCCATGCATTTTTTTAAAGCTTTATTTTGAATACCTCCTTAGTTCATGAATTATGTAGAAGTACTTGTTTTAATTTCAAGGGATTAGATATGTTCTTATTTTCTTCTGATTGTTAGTCTGATTTCACAGAATATTTATAAATATATATATATATAGTATAATTTGAATTATGTTAGTGTCTTACATTTGGTTTATGGCCATTGCATGGTCTATTGTGAATATTCCATTATACTTGAAAGAATATTTATTCTAATATTGTTAAGTAAAGTGTTTTGTAAATATCATTTAGAACATCTTAGTTGAGTGTGCTTTTCAGACCTTCTATATTTCTCTATCATTTGGTTGCTCAGAGAGGATTGTTGAGGTCATAAACTAAAATTGTGCATTTGTCTGTTCTCCCTTCTCCTGTATGTGTTTTTGCTTCTTGTATTTGAGGTTCTGTTATTTTGTGCATATAGAATTATGATCCTTAGTATTCCTAGTGGATAAGTCTACTATGATGCAATACCCCTCATTGTCTCTGAAAATTTTTCTTATTCTTATGTGTATTTTACTGAATATTAAAATTGCCATGCCTGCCTTTTTTATAAATTAATGTTTGCATGGTATATTTTTCCTATACTTTCAAAAGGGTCAATATCCTGGAGAACATTGATTAAATATAGGAATAATTTTACAGATTAAAATAATGTATCCAAAATAAAATTATGTGTCTAAAATTGCTTGTATTATTTAATTTGAACTGAATTATTTTAGATAATATAGAATTAGATCGTGATTTCACTCTACTCATTAATGTCTAATTGTAATTGACATCTTTACAACGTAATGTTTAAGGCAAGTTTTGATATACCGTGGCTTAAGACTATTAGTTTATTATGTTTTGCTGTTACTTCATCTGTGTATTTTTCCGCTGTATCTCTTTTCTTACATTTGGAATAAAGTGCTAGATCTTTAATATTGTTTTAGTAATTACTCATTTGCTTACCTTCTTTCCTGCTTAGTTTCTCTAATTCCCCGTGTTTTCTGTGAATGGTATAGCATTAACCTCAGCAGTGCTTGTTCTCTTTGCCTACAATATTCATCTTTAAATTTCTCCTTGGGACACATTTGACTTATTCCTCAAGATTCACTCTGAACTTTGTATTTTTTCTGCCCCATTCTTCCCAACCTTATCTGCAATCTTACATACCACCTTTGTCTTCCTTTGTTAAGAATCACCTAAATTTCTTTCTTATTCCATGTATTCTTCTATTTTTGTGATAATTGTTGCATTTGATAATTATTGCTTTATTTATTTCTATTCCCTACAAGATTTTGAACTTTTTGAGATCTGGGCTTAAATCATTTTCTTCTCTATATCCCTTTCGCTTGAACCACACCTGACATATAGAGTTCACATGTTAAATTTTGGTTATATGAGGGTAGGTATTTGGAGCAACAGTTAGGTTGCTGGGGAGTGATACTAGGTGGGAATCAGTTACTCCACTTCTGATACAACTTCCTGATAAAACATATCATGGGAGGCAGAAGGTGAAGGCTCAAGTGCTTGGGTCCCTGTTGCCTATGTGGGTGTCTGAATAGAGTTCTGGGTTCCTGGTTTTGTGGTGGCCCAACTTTGGTTTTTTCAGGCATTTGGGGATTGAACTAATATATGGACGATCTCTCTCCTGTCTCTATCTCTGTGTGTCTCTCCAACTTTCAAATAAAATGAAGATATAATTTTTTTAAAAAGAAAGTATGACAACATCACCAGATAGCTGGACTCATTCTTAAGAAAAAAATATCTGGGGGCCAGTGCCATGGCTCACTTGGTTAATCCTCCACCTGCGGCGCCAGCATCCCATATGGGTGCCAGGTTCTAGTCCCGGTTGCTCCTCTTCCAGTCCAGCTCTCTGCTGTGGCCTGGGAGGGCAGTGGAGGATGGCCCAAGTTCTTGGGCCCCTGCACCCGAATGGGAGACCAGGAAGAAGTATCTGGCTCCTGGCTTCAGATCGGCCCAGCACCTGCCGTAGCGGCCATTTGGGGGGTGAACCAACGGAAAGAAGACCTTTCTCTCTGTCTCTCTCTTTCACTGTCTAGCTCTATCTGTCAAAAAGACAAAAAAAAAAAAAGAAAATTTATTTAAAAATTTTAAAAATCTGGTTACATAAACAAATTATAATCTCCCTTATAATTCCTTTGAGTAAAATATGTAAACAATGCTTATTTGTGTCATTGATTTTGGACTATTCTATTTAGCAAATAAAGTGGTTAATCAGCAAGCAGTAGAGTTTCTAGATATGTTTCGATTGCTAAATTGGTCAAATTGAAAACCAGCTCCTTAACCTCAACTTAAAAGGAATTTGTTTGATCAGACAGGCTTATGCTGTAAAATAGTGTAGACTATCCAAAACCTAATTAGGAGTCAATGGAAAGCTGAATCAATGAGGTTTTGCACTAGTCAAGAAAAAGAAATTGTGAGTCTGAAAGCAATACATTTCAAGTGACAATTTTCAACCCATTACTGGGTTTACAAATCTAGTATTTTAAAGCCAGTTCATTTATAATTAAGGACAAGAAAGCAAAGGAGGGTAGAAAAAGACTTGCTATGCAAACTTGGAAAATTCACTTGAACTTTTATGCCTTACTTTTTTATATATAAAAAAGAATGTGTTACATAAAAGTGTGTGAGTGTCATGAAAGAAATGGGAAGTGAAAATCTATGTGTTATACAATTTGAGGATCTTTGAAATGTAAGCATAAATTAAGCAGTCTGTTATGTTACTAAGCAAATACTGTTTGATGATGGAAAACACTGTACTCCAACATTGTTAATCCAAAATATTTTTCATGGCCAAACATATCAGTACCTTTCCCAAAGCCCATAAACCTTTGAAATATACTCCTGTTAATAAGTTTTAATGGTACATTTGAATAATACCTGAAGACTACAGCACCACTTAAAAGAAAAACACACCTCTCACACTAATTAGAGTTCTTGAATGACATTGAAAGAGGGAGCTGGTTAAATCATTTTTCTCAGCACTAGTTTTAATTGACATAGCTATAATGCCAGTGACAATTTTAAGCAATTGCAAGATCAGTAGTTTAATATGTCTGGCAGTGAAGCAGAGGTTTTCTTTCTTTGACAGTGTTGAATAAACCTCTCTAATCCTTTTCCTTTATCTTTCCCTTATTTCTAGGCTTAAGTTTAATAAAAGGCGAAAAAAAAGTCAAGATTCCTCTAGGCTTCTGAAAGCTCAGGCATAGAGAGAAAAAAGATGTTATCTGAGGGAGGTTATGGTTCTGAATCATTAAAAAGACTAATGGCTGGATCACAGGGCTAAGTTTACAATTCCCTTTGTATATCTCAGGGGCACCTCTCTCATGGTAAACACTTTATCTACTTTCATCTTGTTTCCAAATCACCAAAATGGAAACAGGAGTCCAAGAGGGATTGGATGATTATGGGTTACAAGGTGCTCCAAAATGTTTCCTTGAATGTTCAATTTGTCTTATATATGATGCTTGTTTCTTCACTTACAAGTTATTCCAAAGACTTGCTACAGAGGCAAAGTGGACTTCTACAGCTTTTTTTTTTTTCTATAGCAATTCATACATTGCAGTTTAGAACTGTGATGTTCCATTGTTTAGATGGTAACATCATTGTGGGACATTTGGCAGGAGATCAAAGGATAATATTTACTAAAGCCTCTAAAATATGTCAAATGATTTTCAATGGCATAATCTCTTTTAACTGTGTTTTTGTATTATAAATTATAAAGTGCTGAGCTCAAGTGATCTGAAATCTGGATCTTTAAACCCCTGAGACATTCCTGTTTTCAAAAGTTTTCTTTATGCTTTTCTTTGGATCTCCTTAAACAAAATGCCTACTGTATCATGTTCTTTATCTCTTACTCTTTGTCAACATCTCAGGTGTTAATATACAACATTCTCAATTTCATTGTTTTCTAATGCTTCTATATTTGTGGGTTTTATTAATACTTAGACCCCAGAATTATTTAAAAGAATGGTTTTGTATGAGTCTTTTTATATTTCTTAAAATATTGATTTATTTATTTTAAAGGCAAAGTACAGAAAGAGAGAACTCCCAACTGCTGGTTCATCCCCAAATGCCCACCAAAGCTTGGGCAGGGATAGATCAAAGCCAGGAGCTCAGAACTCCATCCAGATCTTCCCTGTCAATGGCAGTGACTCATGCACTTGGACCATTATTTGCATATCTTCCCAGTTCCATTAGCAGGAAGCTAAATCAGAAGCAGGATAGCCATTACTCAAACCAGCACACCAATAAGGGATGTGAGTGTTCCAAGCAGGTATTTGCCCAGCTGCACCACACTGCCCACCCAGCTTAGCACTTATTTTAAACCATATTTTGGGTTGAATATATGATGATCATGGAATATAGCCTCTGAAATGTCTCCTTTTGTAAGTTCATTCAGATATCTTATCATTTTTTAACATTTATGTCATGGAAATTAAAGGTCAGATGTGAAATAGAATTCCATTCATACCAATTGAGTTCTCATAAATAAAGAATATAATTTGTGATACACTTGATTTTTTTAATGATGCCTTACTTTAATAATAAAAATTTAAAATTAAGGAATTGTAAGTTATAAAATACAGGAATGTAATTCCATATAGTAGAGTAATATGTAATCATTAAATGCATGATGTATGCTGTAGTTTGAAAAATGATCTGGTCCTGAATTTAGGCATTGCTTTAAACCACAAATCATGTTAATGGTACAAAACATATGAAAATTTAGTTCATTTATGATGTTTAGAGGTGAGGCCTAGTGGAAAGTCCTTGAGGCATGTCATAAGAAATTAATTCTTACAAGAGTTTTCAAAAACCTGGCTCTCCCCATTATGCTTCCTCTGTACCTGTTCTGTCATAGACATCCATAAGCATCACAGAAGACATACCAATAGGTTTACCCAAACTTGTACTCAAACCTCCAAAATGGTGGTCTCAAGCAATCTTTCCCCCTTATACAGTTAATTGTCTCAGGTTTTTCATTGTAGTAACACCAAGCTGACCAACATAGCATGTTAAGATTACTGGAATATATTATTAAATGAGAAAAACTAGTATGATAGTGGGAACAAGGAGTAACTATTAGATCGGCACCACTTTCAAGTCAACTAGAATGAAATTCTTGAGAGTATTTCAAGAAGTTTATAGAAAAGAGAATTTAAAGCTTATTTTGTTGCAAAAATACTTTGAAACCTATGTATAAGATAATGCATCTAGTTAATAAAAAAATTGGTATTTAATAATTTAACAGTTTTGCAACAAAATACACATCTTTTAATTCCATTTTCCATGAATATTTTAAAGTACCCTCATATTATAAGTAGGGCTAATACGGGTCTTAAGAGGAAGTTTACATAATCATTAGGAAAAAAAAGAGGGAAATTTTTAGAGGAGTATATGAGAAAGATGTAATATTCTCAGCTGATAGTGAACCATGGATTTTAAATGGAATAACGATGGTTTTAAGATTTGAGGAAGAGTGAAAAAAAGGACAAAATAGTAGTTATAAAAAGACATGATGATTTGTGCCAAGGTCATAAGATGTTACTAGAAGCATGGAACTGAAATAATGTAGTTCAGTGGAACAGAACAGAGAGTCCGGAGATAAACCCACACAAATATAGTCAAAGCATTTCAATGGAGCTTGATGATCTTTTGAAAAAATCAGAGAAAAATGCTTGAATGTCCATGTGCAAAGAAGTGAACCTAAACATAGACCTTTTACCTTTCAAAGAAGTTAAATGGAATCTTTAAAAACATTTTTAATAATGGGTAATACTTGCATATTTTTACAGGTTACAGTGCAGCAGTTAAATGCATAAGCAGAATAAATTGATTAAATCAGGTAATTATTTCCATTTCTTTCTCTTTCTGTCTAGATCCTCCTGACTCCTCACTTCCAGCTCTTTATCTGGTATACAATACATTATTGTGAATTATAGGTGCCCCACTATGCTGAGAAACACTAGAACTTACCACTACTATCTAATGGTGTTTTGGCACCAAATATCCAACCTTCATCTATCACCTCTATCCTCCACCCTTTATAACTTCTAATGTTCACTATCAAGCTTAAAAACAAAGTACAAAGCTATTGTACTTTTTGAAGACAATATAGGACAAAATCCATTTTATATTGGGTTTAATGAAAGTTTAAAACACTTAAATCAAGAGATAATAAACAGACTATTAGTTGCTAATTTAGCATTAAAGGGAAAGTTGAATAAGCAAATTACTGGGATAATTAGGATGGGAAATCTGTTTTATGTGATACCTTAAGTATGTATTTACCAACATTCACAGTACTTTGTATTAAAGAGGGGTCAGCATTGTGGAGTAGTGGGCAAAGCTACCCGCTGTGATGGCATATAGGCATCAGTTTGTGTCCTAGGTGCTCCACTTCCGGTCCTGCTCACTGCTGAGGAGCCTGGGAAAGCAGCAGAAGAAGGCTCAAGTGCTTGGGCTCCTGCACTCACATGGGAGACCCAGAAGAAGCTTCTGTCTCCTGGTTTTAGCTAGGCCCCGCCCCAGTCATTTTAGCCATTTGAGGAGTGAACCAGGAGATGGATGATACCTCTCTCTCTCTCTCTCTCTTTCTCTCTCTCTTTCTCTCTCTTCCTCTCTCTCTGTCTTCCTCTGTGTGTGTGTATGTGTATGTGTGTGTGTTTCCTTCTCTCTATATATCTTTGTCTTTCAAAAAGAAATCTTTAAAAAATAAGTCTATTAAGGAGCCCTAATAATGCTATTGATGAATAAGGTGCTAACCTGACCCCATAAAACTGAAATATTAAGAAAAATACATGGTAACTGATATTAACCAGGAATTTGGGATCTACTTTGTTGTCTAAATTTTGTCTGTTTTTAAAGAATAAGAAAAAATTAAGTATTAAGCTTTGTAGGAAAATTCATTTTAATAGATTAAAATAAAAAATAGGGGCCGGTGCTGTGGCATAGTAGGCTAAGCTTCTGCCTGCAGTGCCAGCATCCCTTATGGGCACCGGTTCCTGTCTCAGCTGCTCCTCTTCCTATCCAACTCTCTGTTCATGGCCTGGGAAGGCAGCAGAGGATGAGCCAAGTTCTTGGGCCCCAGTACCCAAGTGAAACCCCCAGATAAGGCTCCTGGCTCCTGGCTTTGGATCAGCCTGACTCCAGCCATTGTGGCATTTGGGGAGAACCAGCAGATGGAAGACCTTTCTCTCTGTCTCTCTCTCTCTGTCTGTAGCTCTACCTCTCAAATAAATAAATGAAATCTTAAAAAATAATAAAAATAAAGCACTTACCAATTTTTCTTAAAAATATCTCTGAATTTGTCTTAATTTAACTTATTTCCTTAAAGAAGGTGAATTCTATGTTGCCTAGATTTTATTAATAGGAAAAGTCTTTTAAAAAGATTATTTCATTAAAAGAGTTGTTATCTTTAGAAAATATAATCAGATTTTGTGATTATAAAGAAATAGAAACAGATTTTTTCAATTAACCAAAATCTATCCTCTCAGTCATAAGAAATAAATGTGTGAAAATAGTTAGTAAATATTTTATTAATGAGGAGACAATGCTCTATCCTACCCACTGCACAAAACTCAAATGTAAAAAATAAAGGAAAACAAAACTGATTTTTAGAGTGGATGGATTTTCAAGAACCTTGCCCAATAATAGGGCCTTGGGGGCTGGGTGTGGCACAAAAGGCTAAACCGCTGCCTGCAGTGCTGGCATACAATATAGGCACCTGTTTGAGTTCTCAGTGCCCCATTTCTGCTCCAGCTCACTACTTATCAACCTGAGAAAGTAGTTGAAAATGGGACAAGTGCTTGGGTACCTGCCACCCACATGGGAGAATCTGAATGGAATTCTGGGCTCCTGGCATAAGCCTGGTCCAGCGCTATCCATTGTAGCCATTTGGGGAGTGAACTGGCAGATGGAAGATCTTTTTCTCTGTCCCTCTCTCTAATTTTTGCCTTTCAGATAAATAAATCTTAGAGAGAGAGATGTGGTGCCTTACACACCTGAAGATGTATGCTCTGAACATTAGTGGTTTATTGAAAATCACAAATCTATGGCCTGTGCCACGGCTCACTTGGCTAATTCTCTGCCTATGGCGCTGGCACCCCAGGTTCTAATCCCGGTCGGGGCGCCGGATTCTGTCCCAGTTGCTTCTCTTCCAGTCCAGCTCTCTGCTGTGGCCCAGGAAGGCAGTGGAAGATGGCCCAAGTCCTTGGGCCCTGCACCCCATGGGAGACCAGGATAAGCACCTGGCTCCTGTCTTCAGATCAGTGCGGTGCGCCGGCCACAGCGGCCATTGTGGGGGTGAACCAACGGCAAAGGAAGACCTTCCTTTCTGTCTCTCTCTCTCTCACTGTCCACTCTGTAAAAAAAAAAAAGAAAAAGAAAGAACATCACAAATCTAGGTTGTATAAGTGGAGCTATGTATGCTTTCCTTAGAACTATCATATTGTTAAAAAGTAATTCAAATATAAAACTTTTTTCCAACAAGAGACAATTTTATTTTAAAATTGAAGTATAATTTTGAAAAGTGCTTAAACACATATCCAGCAGCAAAAAAAAGCAAAAAGTATTTAGGGCCAAATAAGTTTTCCACTATAGAACTTACTGTTCTTCGTTTTCACTAAGTTTCATTTTGTTAGCATAGGAGAAGCTAGCAGAGGAGCAAAATGCATACCTATTTTGGTAACTGCTATATAACCTGTGAATTGGGACAATCCAAAGAAGTCCCCAGGATGAGATTTTCTGGGAGAAATTCTCACAAATACAGACACTTTGGGCTCTTTTGTGTAAGAAAATGTTTTCAGAGATAACAAAATTTTGGGGTTCTTCTAAAAACTACTATTTTACAGCATTTATAACTTTTAAATGTTCAGTTGGATGCCGTGGTAAAATATGAAGTTTATATATACAGATTTAAAAGTATCAATTTAATAAGTATTTCAGATATCCCCAACTTGTGCATAAAGATGGGAAATTGTACAGAATGATTTGGAATTAGCTCTTTCTACATTGAAGATATTATTTTCTGTGTGTATAATAAGGCTCCCAATGATACACACTTATTTATTAAAAGAGTGGCTGTATAATAAATGGTATAGTGCATGATTTAGTGAGGATTTTGAAACCAAGGCCTGGCCACTAGTACTTCTTCCAACGTTTCTGTTTTAATATATTTAATTTATATTTGAAAGGCAGCATGATAGATGGAGACCAACAGAGAGATCTCCCATGCACTGGTTCACTCCCCCAATGTCCACAAACACTGGGACTGGGCCAGGTCAAAGTTGGGAACCAGGAACTCAGTCTGGGTTCTCCGCATGGGTGGCAGGGACCCAAATACTTGAGCCATCGCTCAGTGCCTCCCAGTATGCACATTAGAAGGAATTCTGGAATCAGAAAAATTGAGCCAGGACTCAAAACTCAGCAATTCAGATACGGAATGTGGGCATCAAAAACAGTCTCACCTGGCAGACCAAATGCTCCTGCCCTGTAACACTTTTGACACAGACTTTATCAGGCCCCAGTGTCTCTCCCTTAGCTCGCAGTTCATCACTATTCTTTTTGATGTTTATAACTCAACTCCTCACTAAAGGTTAACTTGATGGAAAAGGACATAAACCTCAGCCATGGTAGCCCCTGACCTGAAAGCAGATAAAACTTTTTGAGGGACTCCTTTACCCCTGCATGCTTTCAAGAAACCTGCTAAATCCCATGCCCTGTGTTGTTCTCCACCTCATGCCCTGTAATCTTTTCCATGCTTGAAAGCTGGAGAAAGATCTGTAAGAAGTAGCTCAGCTCTGCCTACTGCCCTCCCCTCCAGACCCTTCACCCACCCTAAGCTATACAAGACAGCCTGCTGGAGGGTTGTGCGCTCTGCCACGTGTTCATTCTCTGTGCACGTCAGCAGTCAGCCACCTCTGTGAATGTATTTTTCCTTGAATAAATTCATTTGGGCTATGAGTTCATTTCCTGACTCCTCTCTGCCCAGCCCTCCTTTTCCTTATGTAACTCACAAAATTAAGGGAACAATACAAGGATAAGGCTGGTCCCCTGAGGTGCTGGATCACAAAGATAGAATCTAATGAACAGTAGTTAACATCCTCATGCTAGACTAACTCAAGGTTTTGATCAAATAAAATAATACCCCACATACCTACAGAACCTAGAAAGACTGGAGTCCATTCCATCAGGAAACAATATGCCAGCATCCTATCACTGACCAAGAAAGACCATAAACACTTTGGACCAACCAGTGGCCCACGCAAGCTGATCATGTACGGAGGGACCACAAATTCAATCAATATTCACCACATTTCATCCCCTGAGGAGTTTGAGAATTGAGCAATGGCTGCCTGACTCCTTGCCCTGTGCATTATACAGCAAACTCTTACCTTCTTCTACCATCCCAGTGTCAGTGATTGGCTTGCTGTGTGTCAGGTGAGCAGACCCAGGCTTTTAGGGTTTTACAACAGGGGAATTAAAGAGAGGTGAAGTAGGGAGGGCAGTAGGAAGGTTCTCTAAGAGGAGAAAGCAGCATAGGCAGGAATTTAGCTTTCCAGGTGTGCTCTCTGGGTGATCTCTGATCTAACAATGTCTGTGATTACTTTGGATGTAAAGTGTTAGAGCACATGGCCTGAAGTCTAAATGTAATGTGAACAGAGTTTCTTTGGGGGCATTTTTCAGCCTTTACTTTCAATACTGTCTTTTTTTTTTTTTTCCAATGCCTCACAAAAGATTGGACTTTCTTTTGTGAGAGCACACTAATGCTCCCAAAAGCTTGAAAAGAGAGATATTGAACTCATATGAGTTTTAGTTTAAAGAGACCACTTCTCTCCTCAATACCTGCCAAGCATCAATAATGTTCAGTGAATGGGGAAGTAACATTGTCTCCTCCTTCCTGACCTGAAGAATTTGTAGAGAGTTACGCTGTGAATCTTTGCAAGAATTCTGTGTGTATGTGTGTGCACACATACAGGACTGCTTTTCTTTATATATATATATGTATATATATATATATATATATATTTTAATTTTTGACAGGCAGAGTGGACAGTGAGAGAGAGAGAGACAGAGAGAAAGGTCTTCCTTTGCCTTTGGTTCACCCTCCAATGGCCGCCGCGGCTGGCGCACTGCAGCCTACGCACTGCGCTGATCCGATGGCAGGAGCCAGGTGCTTCTTCTGGTCTCCCATGGGTGCAGAGCCCAAGCACTTGGGCCATCCTCCACTGCACTCCCTGGCCACAGCAGAGAGCTGGCCTGGAAGAGGGGCAACCGGGACAGAATCCGGCGCCCTGACTGGGACTAGAACCCTGGGCGCTGCAGGGCAGAGGATTAGCCTAGTAAGCCTCAGCGCCGCTGGCTAGGAGGCTAGGACTGCTTTTCTAATGTAAAGTAGAAGTGATTATGTTAACAAAAGATACCAATCAGCATCTATTGAATGTGATTTCACAATGCCATGATTGATTTTAATTAAGAATCACTATACTTTTATTAAAAATATAAATAAAAAGTAATGTATATGAATAGAAAATAAAAATTGCATAACACTGAATATGAATCATTGGCAAATAGTTATTAAGAGAGCCAAAATCAATAAGAGAGAAGAAAGTCTTTATTACTACCTACATGCAATAAGAACAAAGAAATATGCTTTATGTAGAGATTGGATAAGAGCTTATTCAAGGCCGGCGCCAAGGCTCACTAGGCTAATCCTCTGCCTTGCGGCGCCGGCACACTGGGTTCTAGTCCCGGTCTGGGCACCGGATTCTGTTCCAGTTGCCCCTCTTCCAGGCCAGCTTTCTGCTGTGGCCAGGGAGTGCAGTGGAGGATGGCCCAAGTGCTTGGGCCCTGCACCCACATGGGAGACCAGGAGAAGAACCTGGCTCCTGCCTTCGGATCAGCGCAGTGCGCCGGCCACAGTGCACCGGCCGCGGCGGCCATTGGAGGGTGAACCAACGGCAAAGGAAAACATTTCTCTCTCTCTCTCTCTCACTGTCCACTCTGCCTGTCAAAAAATTAAAAAATAAATTTAAAAAAGAGCTTATTCAATGAAAATAAAATTCCCTACCCCTTTTTATAGTGGCTTGTGTAGCCTTATGCATTTGGGAGACATTTTCAGAGATCAAATAATAGGATGCTAAATTTATAAAATATAAATTAAAACTGCTTGGAGATGTAAAAAAGAAAACAAACACAAAAAAGTGAATAAAACCTTTCCCAGGAACATGTGACTATACATCTGTAGAGTGAAGGCTGGTACTCCTTTTTTTATGATTCATTTCTGATTTCTTTCTGGCCTTAATCCATAATAATTCATCCTTAATCCCCATTTTAGAATGCTGACAGAAGAGAGAATCATGGATGTCAAAAATATTACTTGAGGAAAAAAAACCCCTTGCATAAATTATTACTTTCAAGGTCAGAAATGGCAATATTAGGCTATTTTTCACCAACATTTATACTTATTCAACAACAGTAGCCATTCCACTTTGTTTTTCTTTTTCACATTTACTGGAGCTACTCTTGGTGTTTTGGACTTGTATATGGATTTTAGGATAAGCTTGTTAATTTCTATTAATAAGATATTGGAAGTGAGATTTCATTGAACCTATGGGTCAATGTAATCTGGTATTCTCAAGAAAAACATATATCATTCACTCACATCTCCAATTTCTCTTAACAATGGTTTGTAGTTGTCAGTATTTCTCATCTTCTCTCAGTTTACTATTATGTATTTGCCTCTTTTTAAAGTAAAGGCAACTTAATAACTTATAAGAAATAAATTGGATAGCCTACTCCATGAAGTTTTTCATTTGGGGGTACAGATATAAATAATAAACAAGTAAAGAGAAAAGATAATTATAAATTTTTATAAAGACTTTTTAAGATTTTTTATTTATTTATTTGAGAAGTAGAGTTACAGACAGTGAGAGGGAGAGACAGAAATATCTTCCTTTCGTTGGTTCACCCCAGATGGCCACTACGGCCGGAGCTATGCTGATCAGAAGCCAGGAGCCAGGTGTTTCTTCCTAGTCTCCCATGCAGGTGCAGGGGCCCAAGCACTTGGGCCAACCCCGACTGTTTTCCCAGGCCACAGCAGAGAGCTGGATTGGAAGAGGGACAGCCAGGACTAGAACCAGCACCCATATGGGATGCCGGCTCCGCAGGTGGAGGATTAACCCACTGCGCCACAGCCCTGGCCCCTGTTAAGACTTTTTATTTATTTGAGAGGCAGAGTACAGACAGAGAGGGAGAGAAAAAGAGAGAGATCTCCCAACCACTGGTTCACTCCCCAACTGGCCAGAGCTGGGCCGATCTGAAGCCAAGAGCCAGGAGCTGCTTCTGTGTCTCCCAGATGTGTGCAAGTACCAAGCACTTGGACCATCTTCCACTGCTCTCCCAGGCTGTTAGCAGAGAGCTGGATCAGAAGTGGGACTCAAACCAGCACCCACAGGGGATGCCAGCGCAACAGGCGGAAGCTTAACCTACTATGCCACCTCACCAGCCTCCATAATCCTAAATTTTGAAAGTACAAAAAAGAAACAAGTAGACGGATGAGAGGATAATTTGGATGGTATCCATGCTTTAAGATCAAGTTCAACCAAGAAGTATTAAGGAACAAAAGCAAATTTAAAATAGGATTGATTTCTCTTGTTGAAGATAAAGGAAGAGATCTTTCTTCACACCTTTTTTTTCAGCACATTTACATTAAAAAAAAAAAAAAACCTTGTAAGTACAAGTAGCTTCTCTCTTTGAAATTTATCCCATTTAAAAAAAAAAAAAAGATTTATTTATTTATTTGAAAGAATTACAGAGAAAGAGAGAGAGATCTTCTATCTGCTAGTTCACTCCCCAGAGGGTCACTACCTCCGGGGCTGGGCCAGGCAGAAACCAGGAGCCAGGAGCTTTATCTGGGTCTCCCACATGAACTGCAGGGGCCCAAGTACTTGACCACCTTCTGCTTTTCACAGGCTATTAGCAACCAGCTGGAGCAGAAGTGGAGAAGCTGGGACTCTGCACCCAGTGTCACAGGTGGTGGCTTTATCTGCTAAGCCACAACACCAACCACAAATATTTCTCATTAGAAACTAAGTAACCTCCCTGCCCCCCCCCCCACCTTAATGATCTGGGAATATCTTCCTGTAAAAGATCTCTTTGATGTATAAATATCAATAATTAGCTCCCTATCTCCAGGTTTTTGTGGGGTGGTAGGACCCTAATCTCAATGAATGCCATTGCTCAGCATTGTAAAAATACCTCCAGTCATGAAGATAAAAATTCCTCTTTTGTTTGTTTCTGCTTCTTACAAAGACAATTAGCTAACACAGATGCTTACTCCAACAACCAAATAAAGTTAGGATGAACTATATGTGATCAAGTTCTCTTCCTTGAGGAATAATTACACTCCTATTTGAAAAGGTAGATATGATGAGTTGTATAATCTTGTCTACAGAAAGGGGAGTCAGCGTAGCTTTCCTATTGTTGAGGCAGTCTCTCAGAGGATTGCCTGCTTTGCATGTCACGTTGTAGTGTAATGTTTATTCAATAATAAGCATGTTTTCTTTCTCCATCACCTTTTTGGGTGGGGAGATAACTTTTAACTTATGTTTCTTGGGGTGGACATTGTGGTACAGCAGAGTTAAGCTGCTGTTTGAGATGCACACATTTCATACCAGGGTGTCCCAGTTCCATTCCTCTGCTTCTGATCCGGTTTCCTGCTAATGTAATTCTGGGAGGCAGCAGGTGCTAGCTCAAGCAGTGGAGGCCCTGCCATCCTTGTGGGAAACCCTGGTGGAGTTCCCAGCTCCTAACTTTAGCATGACCCAGCTTTAGCTGTTGCTGGTGTTCTGGGGCGTGAAGGCATGGCTCAGCAGATGGAATATCAATCTCTCTCGTGTTTGCTCGCTCTCTCTTTCTCTCTGACATTCAAATTAAATAAATAATTCAATGTTAAACATGTTATATTTTTCTAATAATAGCTGAAGTATAGGAAAATGCTAGGGAAATACATTTTAATGAATAATACACACCAAAGCCCAAAGTAGAGAAATAACTTGACTTAATTGGAACCGGTAAAGAAAGTCAGTGATGCCTATTTATGCAAGCTATAGAGAGAATAAGAGATGATTTTGGAGAAATAGGAATGCATATTATCTTAAATGACCTGAAAGTATTATGCTATCAAAAAGAGTTTGAATTGTGTTCTAATTGCTATGAATAGATCTGAAGTGATTTGAGCCCTGTGTATCTAATTTGCATTCATAAAGAATACATCCACCTACTGTATTGAGAATTATTTTAAGGTTAGAAAAGAAGGGGACAGGTTCTTTCGGTAAGGCTGGAAAGACATGATAGTAGATAGATGAACAGGAAATACAAGTTTCAAACAGAGGTTGGCCATATATATTTTGTAACTAAAACAAAGAGTAAAGGTATAAGATTAGTGAAGAAAGATTCAAGTTGGTCAAAGAAAAGGAATCAAAATAATCTTTACAATTTTGGCTGGAGCAACAAAATAGATGTTGATACTCTTTACTGAAATGGATAAAATTGAGAGAGGCAGATTAGGGTAGAAGGAAGGTAGAAAGAATTTTATTTTCATTTTTTCACTTTGAATAATGGGTCTGTTTTTGAATAATTTTTATGATGTCACCCTTTGAATAAATGCTATATTCACACCAGCATTCTTCTATTGTCCAATATTTGTTTATTATAAATAGCATTGAAATTAAACTTCTTATAGTTAACTATGTATATGGACTGTACATCTTATTTTCTACGGTTAAATTTGTGGACATAGAACTGTTAGTCCTGTATATTGTCTCAATACTTTGATATTATTGACTGTTGCCCAGCCAGAAGACCACCAGAAAAAGCTGATGACTAAGCCAATTAAGTTTATTGGATCACTGAAGTAAGGGGGAACACCATTGTGACCTTGTGTTAGTACTTGGGAGAGGTTGCTTGTGTAGTTTGAGGACCAGAGTTATATGATATTAAGGTAGGACTTGAAATCTGTACTAATGGTTGCAATTAGGCAGAATTTCTGGTAAATTGGCTTTGAACTGCTGGGCGATGTGTGGTGATGGTCTGGAAGTAAGACATAAGCTATTAGTCTTGATAATGAAGCTATTTCAGTTGACTCAATGTCATGTCTTCCAGAAGCAGGTATTTTCTTGCTCCTCACATTTTAAAGTTGAAACAGAGGAATGGTCTTGTATTGTTCAATTCAGGGACAGGGAATCATGCTCATTTCAGCACTAAATATATAGCATCAAATTGTTCTCAGTAAAGCTTGCATCAGCATGGAGTTTTATACACTAACTCTTTGGCACGTGATTGTTGTCACTGGGTGTATTTTTGTTAGATTTATGGAAAGATCACCTGAATGGTTGTTTGTTGCTACTCATACTTTAATGTGCTACATTGCCACATGTGATTCTTATTTATACTTTATTCTAAATATACATCTGTATCCTAATAAAAGATAAATATCAGCAAATTACATAGTATTCAAAAATAAAGTTGTTAAAAAGATGCATATGCAAACCAAGCATTAATCTTCTACGAAAATTAATGTGAAATGATGCAGAAGTGTTAAATATGTCCTATAATGAATTTCTCTTAGAAGAAACCACTTTTGCAATACTTCTACCACAGCATTTCAACTGCCAGCAGGGATTAGTGTGCAAAGATGGCTTTGGCACATTTCCAAAATGAGCCCAGGTGTTGAATCCTTCAGTTAAGGAGCTACAGTAATATTAGATAAATGATGATGGAGTCCCTTCCAGTGGGAACACTTGGGTTGCATCTCTCACTTATCATTCTTGTGCATAGGGACTATCAGAATTAGCTGTAGGAAATTAGTCAGTTTGGCCAGTTTTATCCAGATGGAGCTTTTGTGGCAGGTATCAAAATAAATACACCTAACACTCATAATCCTTGTGAAATATAACCTAAGGGAGAGAAACTCTGTATTGTTTTTTTTTCTTAATAACACCTTGGCATGGAAATATTTTAATAAAACAATAAGCATTTCAGAAAATGCAAGACAATCCATTTATTTTTCCATTGCCAACACTGTCCTTTCTCATAAAAGAAAAAAAAAAAAAACTTGCTTCCTTAGAAACCAAATTTTTTACAAGAGTGAAGGTATCAAATCTGTTTTCTTTGAGACTTCAGATAAATATACATATTATCTTTTTGTTGTAAAAGACTAAAATGTAAAGGATATTGAGTTTTTGGGCTTTTAATATGCTGAGTGAATGTAGCAATAGGGTATAAACTTAAAGAGCATGCATTTTAATTTTATTAAATTTTTATTCTAAAAATTTACTGATGTTATTTACTTAATATTTTACTTATATTTTACATGTGAGTTTATCCTATATATATGTTTTCTTGTCAACAAGTCAGTATAGAGTAATTTTAGATTCTTAGACAAAAAAGACTGAGAAAATATCATTTATAATCGTATAATCAAGGAGTAGTTGTAAGCATTCCTCTGCATGTATGTGTGTGTTTAACATTTAGTATTCACACCATTAGATCATGTGGCAAATATTGCTTCGCAAGTTTGCAATGACTTGTGACAACATTTGTATATATGAGAAAAATGAAATATACATATTGTTTAATGGCATTAGTAGATAAGATTAAATTATAGAACTAAACTACAGAAAAGTAGATTACATCATGAGTATGTAACACAATGAAACATTCCATTAGATGAAAAGCAGAAATGAGGAAATATTCTATGATTGCTGTTGGTCATTCAGTTAACTCAAAAGAAACAGAATCACCCCTACCACCACTAACTCCCAGTTGCAGGCAGTACCATTGCACTCCTGTATCACACCAGGCCATTTCATGTGACAAATTTTCATCCTCTACGAAAAGAGAATTCTGTAAAATTCTCTAAATGGTTACATCATGCTACCTTACCAATTCCCAAATAGTTTACCTCAAAAGTAATTTCAGTTTCTGAAAAGCAATTATGTTGCTGCATAACTTTATAAATCTAGTTTTGTTTTAGATGTTTGTCAAAGTAACTGAAATTTGTGCTTTCTAAAGTTTTCCTACAAATATCAGGGTAGAAGTTTTGCGGTCCCCTGCCCCAGCTTTTATAGTAGGTATTTAAGTCAGTCAGAAGTGACAGCCTTATGATTGCTGTGAATTTGTTATTCTAAACTCTAAAATACTTTTTTTGGTATTTCATGTAAAATAAAAGACAATTTAGTCATAAATAAGAAAGAAAATGAAGGAATTAGTATTGTGGTGCAGTGGGTTAAGCTGTAGCTTGCAACACTGGCATCCCATATCTGAAACACAGTTCAAGTTCTTGCTGCTCCACTTCTGATCTGGCTCCCAGCTAATGCACCTAGGAAACCAGCAAAGATGGCTGAAAGTGCTTGAGCCCCTGCCACACACCAGGGAGGCCCAAATGGAGTTCCCGGCTCCTGACATCAACTTGGACCCTGGGCATTGTGGCCATATGGGGAGTAAACCAGCAGACGGAAGATATCTCCCCCACCCCCATCACTCTTTGTCACTTTGCTTTCAAATAAATAAATAAATCCTTTTAAGAAACAGAAACAAATGTGTTTGGGGACTAAACCAGCTGGTGGAAAATATCATTTGTGGTATAAACCAGCAAATGGAGGGTCTCTCCCCCAACCCCACTATCTCTTTTTGTCACTCTGCTTTTCCAATAAATAAATAAATCTTTTTTAAGAAACAAAAAGAAAATGTGTTTTAAAACTCTGTTATCATTCTAATTTATTTACCTTGGACTTAACAAATTTATATGTGTTTTGACAATATATATGTTGGTACATATAAATATTTACATCTCTGAGCTGAGGGATTTAATTTTTTTTGTTTAACCTTAGTCATGATTTTTAAAGTGTCTATAATTAACTTGCACTTCATTTGAAAGAAAAAGCTAAAACTTGTTAAAAATGCCTGCAAGCCTGTTTAACACCAACATAAAATATTAAATGGATTTTATGTCATTAACTATTTCTTAAATTTCATTATTTCCTTTTAAGAAATAGTAGTGGAATTTCTTTTTTATTAATATAATTTACTTATCCAGTTCTTTCATGTTGAATACATAACTTTTATAATAATTTTTACATGCAATTCCTGGTTGATATCACACATATATATTTCTGAGAATTTTTCAACTGCTTTTGTAGAATGTACTTCTTAAAAAAGTAACTTGGGAGGCCGGCGCTGTGGCTTAACAGGCTAATCCTCCACCTTGCGGCGCCAGCACACCGGGTTCTAGTCCCGCTTGGGGTGCCGGATTCTGTCCCAGTTGCCCCTCTTCCAAGCCAGCTCTCTGCTAAGGCCCGGGAAGGCAGTGGAGGATGGCCCAAGTCCTTGGGCCCTGCACCCGCATGGGAGACCAGGAGAAGCACCTGGCTCCTGGCTTCAGATCAGCGAGATGCGCCGGCCGCAGCGGCCATTGGAAGGTGAACCAACAGTAAAAAGGAAAACCTTTCTCTCTGTCTCTCTGTCTCTCTCACTATCCACTCTGCCTGTTAAGAAAAAAAAAAAAAAAAAAAGTAACTTGGGGACAGGTGTCATAGCCCAGGGAGGTAAGCTGCCGCTTAGGGTGTTCACATTACAGGTTCCTGGCTCAGAAACAGTAACAGCTACTCTGTTCTTACCTGACTTCCTGCTAATGCACCTGGCACTCATCTGAGAGATTCAGATGGAATTCCTGGCTCCTGACTTCAGCCTGGCCCAGACCCAATTGAAGCAGGCATTAAGGAAGTGAGCAAGTGGACAGATTTCTCTCTATCTCTCTTTCTTTGTCACTGTGCCTTTCAAATACACACAAACATACATACATACATACATACATATATACATCTTCTTTTAAAAAGTACATAGATGTGTTCTAATCCCTTTTTAAAAAGATGATTCTTTTATTTATTGATTTGAAAGGAAGAATTAAGAGCCACTTGAAGTAGACAAATCTCTAGGTAGATAGACCAAAATTCAACCAACATCTTTTTCAAAAGTGTATTGACTTGAAGCTGTGTTCAGCACAGTGGGTTGAGCAGCTACTTGGGATGCTCACACTCCCATATCACTGTGCCTGGGGTTGAGTCTCACCTATGCTTCTAACAGGGGTGAGGTGATCTCTCATTGTAGTTTTGATTTGTATTTCCCTGATGGTTCGTAATATTGAACTTTTTTTTCATATATTTGTTGGCCATTTCTATTTCTTCTTTTGAGAACTGTCTACTCAGGTCTTTTGCTCATTTCCTAATTGGATTGGTTGTTTTTTAGTTGTTGAGTTTTTTTGAGTTGCTGTCATATTGTTGATATTAATCCTTTGTCAGATAAGTAGCTTGCAAATATTTTTTGTTCCATTGTGTCAGATTGTTTGCTTTATAGAAGCTTCTGGGTTTGATATAATCCCATTTGTCTGGTTCTACCTTTGTTTCCTGTGCTTTAGGGCAAGAAGTCAGCACCTACACCATTGCCTTGAAATGTTTCCCCTACATTTCATTTAAATAGTTCCAATTTCAGAAATTAAATTTATATCTTTGATCTATCTTGAGTTTCTTTTTGTGTACAGTGAGAGGTAAAAATCCAATTTCATAATTCTACATGTATACCACTAGTTTTGCCATTTATTGAAAAAACTATCCTTTCTCCAATATATGTTCTTGGTACCTTTGTGAAAAATCAGTTGCCTAAATGTAAATGGATTAATTTCTGGGTCCTCCATTCTGTTCCATGTATGTGTATGGCAGTTTTTAATGCCAGTATCATGGTGATTTAATTATTGTAGCTTTGTGGCGTGCTTTGAAATCAGGTATTATGATACTGCCAGCTTGATTTTTTTTTAACCCTTCAAATTCATTCTGGCTACTCTGGATCTTTTGTGCTATTATATGAATTTTAGGATTGTCTCTTCTAATGTTGTAAAGAATGCCATTGATATTTTGATAAGTGTTACACTGAATCTGTAGATGGCTCTAGGTTATATAGACATTTAACAATATTTAACATTTAACAATATTGAAAATTTAACAATTTCCATTACGTGGAAATACAAGGATTACCTTTCCATTTTTTTGTGTCTTTGATGATTTCTTTCATCAGTGTTTTAAAATTTTTATTATAGGGAACTTTCACTACTTTGGTTAAATTTCTTCCTAAATATTTGAGTTTTCTTAGCTATTGTGAATGGAATTTCTTTGTTGATTTCTCTTTCAGCAAGATCATTATATGTGTACAAAAGTGCTGCTTTTTTAGTATTTTGATTTTGTATCCTACGACTTTACCAAATCAGGTTATCAATTCTAATGTCTTTTTGGTGGAGTGTTTAAAGTTTCCATGTAAAATATCACGTCATCTGCAAACGTGTTTTTTTAAAAAATTTATTAATTTATTTAAAAGTCAGAGTGGCAGAGAGAGAGAGAGAGAGAGAGAGAGAGAGAGAGAGGGAGAGAGGCCTGCCATCCACTTGGCTGCAATGGCCAGAGCTGCGCCAATCCAAAGCTAGGAGCCAGGAACTTGTTCTGGGTCTCCCATGCGAGTGAAGGGGCCCAAGGGCTTGGGCCATCTTCTACTCCTTTCTCAGGCCATAGAAGAGAGCGAGATAGGAAATGGAGCAGCTGGACCTGGAACCAGTGCCCTTACGGGCTGCTGGCACTGCAGGTTTGGCTTTACCTACTACGCCACAGCGCCAGCCCCACGAATGTGTATTTTGACCTCTTTTCCTATTTCTATGCCCATTATTTCTTTATTTTCCCTAACTGCTCTTGCTAATATTTGCAATACTATATTAAATCAGATTGATGAAACTGAATATCCTTGTCTTGTTCTGGATCTGAGGGAAGACGTTTTCAGCTTTTCCCCATTCAATATGGTACTGGCAGTTGGTTTCTTGTATATAACCTGTCCTAACTCCAACTTCCTAACAATGCATACTCTGGGAGTCAGCTGATGATGGCTCAGGTAGGTGGGTCCTTATGACCATTGTGGGTCCTTATGACCCCGATTGAGTTACAGGCTCCTGGCTTCAGTCTAGCCCAGCTTTGGGTATCACGGGCATTTATAAAGTGAACCAGTAAATGGAAGATAACTTTCATATTCTCCCTCTCTGTCTATCTCTGTCTCTCTGTCTCTCTGTCTCTGTTTCTTTCTCTCTCTCTCTATATATATATATATATATTTCTCTCTCTATCTCTCTCTATCTCTATGTGTGTCTCTCTGCCTTTCAAATAAGGAAAAATAAATAACGAAAACTTAAAAAACCTACATACAGGGGACCTGTGCTGTGGTGTAGCAGGTAAAGCCATCACCTTCAGTGTCGGTATCCCATATGGATACCACTTCCAATCCAGTTCTCTGATTGAAGGATCTTTTTTTTTTAATTTTTTTTTTTTAATTTTTGACAGGCAGAGTGGACAGGGAGAGAGAGAGAGAGAGACAGACAGACAGACAGACTGAGAGAAAGGTCTTCCTTTTGCCGTTGGTTCACCCTCCAATGGCCGCTGCGGCTGGCACACCATGCTGATCCGAAGTCGGGAGCCAGGTGCTTCTCCTGGTCTCCCATGCGGGTGCAGGGCCCAAGCACTTGAGCCATCCTCCACTGCACTCCTGGGCAACAGCAGAGAGCTGGCCTGGAAGAGGGGAAACTGGGACAGAATCCGGCGTCCCGACCAGGACTAGAACCCGGTGTGCCGGCGCCGCAAGGCGGAGGATTAGCTAGTGAGCCACGGCGCTGGCTAAAGCCGATCCAGTTCTCTGCCATGGCCTGGGAAAGCAGTGGAAGATGGCCAAGCCCTTGGGCCCCTGCACCCACATAGGAGATCCAGAAAAAGCTCCTGGCTCTGGATCAGTGCAGCTCCAGCCATTGCGGCTATCTGGGGAGTGACCCAGCAGAAGGAAGACCTTTCTCTCTGTCTCTCTCTCAATGTCTAAATCTGCCTGTCAAAAAAAAAAAAAAAAAAAAAAAAAGGAAAGAAAGAAAGAAAGAAATTAATTTGTGATAATGTTAAGTAGACACCTACTATGTCTGTAGTGCTGCTTTGCCAGGGTCTTCATGGAAGATTACTCTTGATTTTGTTTTTTTCTTCATACTTTATCCCAAATCTTGGCACAGAGTTCTACAGATAAGAAATGTTCAATTCATTGTCAAACTTTTACATAAAAAGACTTAACTCTCATGAAAAAACTGTAGTTGAGGAAAAAAGATACAAAGTAAGAAATGCATATATGTTCAGAAGGAAAAAATCACGTCTTTACGCCTGAAATTTTCACTTAATTGCCATCAATGACAGTTATTTGTTGTTTTTTTTTGAAGTTATTATAGATATAATTTCTATCCAGTTCACCAAAAACTCCATTGTCAGGAAAGAAGAAACTGATTTTTTTTTCTAAAAGATTTATTCATTTATTTGAAAGTCAGAGTTATACAAGGAGAAAAGGCGAGCCAGAGAGAGAGAAAGAGAGGTCTTCCATCCACTTGTTCATTCCCCAATTGACTACAATGGCCAGAGCTGTGCCGATCTGAAGCCAGGAGCCAGGAGCTTCCTCCAGGTCTCCCACGCAGGTGCAGAGATGACTTGGGCCATCTTCTTCTGCTTTCCCAGGTGATAGCAGAGAGCTGGATCAGAAGGGGAGCAGCTGGGACTTGAACCAGCGCCCATATAGGATGCCAGTACTGCCGGCCATAGCTTTTCCTGCTATGCCACAGTACTGGCCCAAAGAAACTGAAATTAACACTGTTTTGTTGTTGTTGTTTTTTCATCTTTATTCATCTCAGTCTGGCGGGCTTTCTCCCACACCAATAGCCTCTGTCACAGCCCTTAATGGACTGAGGAATACTTACACTCAGTGGCCTTTTGTGCCTTAAAAATCCTCTCTATTATCAAAGGGGAAGTATTCTGTGGCATTCTACTTTCTTGCATGGAGTTGGTGTGAGCTCTTATTACTGGCACATAAGAGAAAATCATAATGTTTCCTTTCCCCTATCATGTTTGAAATGAATGCTATCTAAATTGTTTTTATATGTTGTTCAGTCCTGCAAAACCTTAAACAGTTCCAAAAGCATAATTTAAACCATTGAAAAGTTGATAGTATATGGTGAAAAGCTGTTACAAATTTGAAATTGCCATTGTACTAATGACCTGTTACCTCCTGACACCCAAGTGGGACAATGTGCATTGAATATTACCAACTTAGCATTCTGTCTAGGCTTCTGTCTCCAGTTTTTTAAGGCTTTATTCTATTTTAATGTCATGATTGATTTATTGCCCAGGTGGGGAAACTGAAGACCCAAAGCACCATCCTGAGGCACATGGTTGACCATGCATGGTAAGCCTCCAACCTTAAGACTAGTGTGTGTGTGTGTGTGTGTGTGTGTATGTGGCTATTCATGCTCTATGTGGTTTCATTAACAAACTATTAGTTGTGTTCAGGTGAGCACGATGTGAACTAAAAAAAAAACCTTCTTGTCATTCAGTAGTTTTTAAGAGTTTAGAGGATATCTTTTAGAAGACAGGGACAAAGGCCAAGTTTTTGAATTTGTGTTTCTTTCTCTCATTGTTCTCTCCATCTATGGCCATATATGTTTGCATTAAAGTCCTGTAAGGGAGTCTGATCTTTGTTCATTCTACATCAATGATTCTCAAAGCACAATCTCTGGACCAGATACATCAACAACACAATGGATCTTGTTGGAAATGAAAATTTCCGAGCCTCACTCGGATCTGCTGCATTAGAGACTGTGATGCAGAAGTCAGCAATCTGTTTTTAAGGAGCCCTGCGGACTCTCATTCATGCTCAGTTTTGCAATCCACTATGCTAATCCCCATATCCATAATAGTCATGCAATAAGGAAGAAAGTGGAGGAGAATTTAGAAGCTTTTCCAGAGGAACAGTTTCACTGGAAAATTAAGCACTACTGTGCTTATTTGAATTAGCAGATATCTATTCATTTGGTTATTAAAATTTAAATCAAGTTCTCCACCTTTGTGTCAAAGGAAATTCACATGAAACACCTCATTCATCTTCCATTTTTGCTTTCAATTTACATCATCTTTAAACTAATTACTATTTTGGGCTATCAGAAACCATCAAAGAATTGAGCAGAAATGTTTATAATAAAATAAAAATAGTGCATTCACTTCCAATTTTAAGTCCTTATTGAGAGTTTTGTTCTCTCAGTTGAAAACAAAGATCATTTTCTCACAAATGGAGAACTGATATTATATTCTGAAACATGGGATGACTTTTTTTAAATAGCTCAGCTATAAACCATTTCAGCATAGGGGTCTGTGATATGAAGGCCGACAGTTTGTAATGTAGGGTTTAATTAAATCGGGCACTGCTATAATTAAAGGTTTTGAGTTATTAATGTACCACTCTGGCAAACATTTAATTTTTATCTCTCTGGTAAAACTCTTATTAAAACAGAATATTAGGGGGTAAGCATGTGGCATAACAGATTAAGCAGCTGCTTAAGAGGCACACATCCCATTTCGGGGTGCCAGTTCAAGTTCTGGCTACTCTGATTCTGATACAGCATCCTGTTAATGTACCTGCGAAGGCAAAATGTGATGGCCCAAGTCTTTGGATCCCTATCACCCACATGGGAAACCCAGATGGTATTCCAAGCTCCTGACTTCATCCTGGTCCATTCCTGGCTGTGGTGGGTATTTGGAGAGTAACCAGCCTATGAAAGATCTCTTCTCTTTCTGTCTTTCATTCTCTCTATATCGCTCTGCCTTTGAGATAAATACATGGATCTTTAAAACATGTAAAAATTATAAACAGGTCACTTGGACAATTAAATAAAATTTGCTACGGAAATGATTTGGATTGTGATCTGTAATTTGGCACAATACAGTCCAGGATTGTTTTGTTTTTTAATTTAAAAAAAAAAAAGGAGTACTTTTGAATCTAAAGAAAATGAACAAAGACTGAGATAAGAGAGTAATTATATTAAAAAAAAAAAAACTGCTCAGTGTTGGATATCTGTCCATGCTCACTTCAAACTACCTTGGCATTTTAGGCTGCCAAATTTGATGCTGAAGCTTAGATTTTTTCAGAATGACACATTATTTTATCAAATATTTTACATGCTCCATTTCTATCTAGAAGAAGCAAAGGAACAGATATAGTCTTAACCTGTTGATACTCAGTTTCTTCAAAGAGCTAATGCTCACTAAAATCATCATCTCTCTGCATCATTGGTTCTGAATGATTCTGCTAACAGAGGTCATTTTCTTAGCCAGTACTCCAATGCAGATTCAGTGAATATGTTGTCCCTTCACTGACACAATGTAAAATCTGAAGTATGGAACACAAAACCCAGCATTTCCCAGAGAGAATGATTATTTAAAAATAATTATAAATTATTTTCGACATTTTAAATTAACATAAACTACTTTAAAATGTTACAGAATGTAATACTTATAACATGTAATACTTGTATTTTTATAAAAAATATTTTATTTTCAAAGCAGTGAGTCAGAGAGAGACAGAGAGAGAGAAGCGATCCCCCATCCACTGGTTTACTTCACAAATTCTTACAATGGCAAGTCTTCGGCCAGATCAAAGCCAGGAGCCAGGAACTCAGTTCAGGTCACCCACGTGAGTGGAAGAGACAAAACTACTTTAGCAATTGCCTGCTACTTCCCACAATTTACAATAGAAGGAAGCTGGAATTGGTTGCAGACCCAGAACCTGGAGCTTGAGCCCACATACGTGAGAAAAGCATCCCAGGCAGCATCCTAAGTACTGCACTCCTGTTTGTACATTTTTAAACTGACCAAGCAAGACAATTAGCTCTTCCACTTTCTTAGCTTTTCTTTGTATTTGGAGCCTTTCAGTTCTTTTCTTTGAGTTCTTTGTACAGAGTTTAATACATTCCTGTGAACTGTGTTTACCTCATTGTGCTGTGGAACACACACTTGCTACTTCTGACTGTGTTTTAGTATTCTCCCTTCCTAGACTCTGGTAACTACTATTTTTTAAAATTATTTATGTATTTATTTATTTGAAAGGCAAAGTTACAGAGAGAGGGGGAGAGACAGAGGGAGAGAGAAAGAGAGAGATGTCTTCCATCTGCTGGTTCACTCTCGAAATGGCTGCAATGGCTGGAGCTTGGACAAACTGAAGCTTGGAGCCAGGAGGTTCCTCCGAGTTTCCCACAAAGGTGAAGGGGCCCAGGCATTTGGGCCATCTTCTGCTGATTTTCCAGGCACATTAGCGGGGAGCTGGATCAGAAGTAGAACAGCCTGGACTTGCAACAGCATGCATAAGGGATGCTAGCATTGCAGGCAGTAGCTTAACATGCTATGCCACAGCAACGGTCCCTGTTAATCACTATTCTAAGTTCAAATGTATGTTTTCTAACTACCACTAATGAATGAGAACATTCTATAACTCTGTTTCTTTGTTTGGCTTGCTTCACTTAACATAATGATATCTAGTTCTAGCCATTTTGCTTCAAGTGTCAGAATTTCATTTTTTATTGTTAAATAATATTCTATTGTCTCTCTATATATCAAATTTCTTTTATACAATCATCCAGTAATGCTTATCTATATAAATTATTTACCTTGCTATTGTGAATAGTTCTGGAAAGAACACGATTATGGAAGTATCTCTTTGCTGCCTTAGTTTCCTTTCCTTCAGATATATACCCAGAAATGGGATAGTTGAATCATAGAGTAGATGTATTATTCATTTTCTGAGGAACATCCATATTGTTTTCCAGAATGGTTGTATTAGCTTGCACCTCCACCATATTCCTTTTTTCCCACACCCCCACTAGCATTTACGAAACTTTTTGTCCGTTTGATAATAGTAATCCTAACTGTAGTGAGATGATACCTCATTGTGACTCTCATTTACATTTCGCTGATGGCTAGTGATAATGAGGATTTTTTTTGGTCAAGACTTGTTTTGTGTATTTGAAAGGGAGAATAACAGAGAGAAAAGGAGAGACAGAGATCTTCCATCTGCTGATTCACTCCCCAGAAGGCTATAATGGCCAGTCAGGACTGGGCTTGTCTGAAGCAAGGAGCCTGGAACTACTTCCTAGTCTGCCACACTTTTGGTAAGAGGTCCAAGTACTCAGGGCATCTTCTGTTGCTTTCCTGGGTGCATTAGCAGGCAGTTAGATCAGAAACAGAGCAGCCAAGATTTGAACTGGTTATTGGTGTGGTATGCTATCATTGCAGGCAGCTTCTTAATCCATTGCACCACAACACCAGCCCCGTATTGAGAATTTTTCATGTTTGTTGGCCATTTATATTTCTTATTTAAAGAGATGTCTATTTGTATCCTTTGTTCATTTTTAACTGGATTGTTTGCTGTTTTGTTGTAGCATCTTTTTAGTTCTTTGTATATATAGTGGAAAATGCTCTTTTGCGAGGTGAACAGTTTGTGAATACTTTTTTGCATTCTGTTCATAGTCTCCACTCTTGATTGTTTTCTTTGCTATACAAGGGCTTCACAGTTTGATATAATCTCATTTGTGTAGTTTTACATGTGTTGCTAGTGCTTTTGAGGTCTTAAAAAAATTGTTGCGTGTGCCAGTGTCTTTTGTTTTAAATATAGTTATCAATTTAAAAATTATTTATTTATTTATTTGAATGGCAGAAAGAGAGAGAGAGAGGAGCACTTTGCTGAATCACTCCCCAAATGCCTACATTGGCCAGGAATTCATGTGGGTTCCAGGAGCCTAAGTTGCTTCTGCCATCGTCACTGCCTCCCAGAGTCTGCATTAGCAGATAACTAGAATCAAGAATTGGAGGTGAGTATCAAAGCAATGCTTTCCAATACACTACACGAGCATCCTTAACTGAGCAGTCTTAACTGCTAGACCAAGCACCTGACGCTATGCCAAAGTTTTGAAGTATTTCCCCTATGTTTTCTTCTACTAGTTTCATAGTTTCAGTCCTTTTATTTATATTCCTATTCCATTTTGAGTTAATTTTTGTGTAGAATGGAGAGAAAGAATTGAATTCCAGTCTTCTGCATATGGATATACAGCTTTCCCAGCATCACAAATTAAAGAAATTCTTTGTTCCCTGGTGTCTGTTTTTGGCAACTATGTCAAAGATCAGTAGGCTGCAGATGTATGGATTCACTTATGGGTCTCCATTCTTTCCAATTAATCCATGTGTCTGTTTTTGCCATTATCATGTTGTTTTTTTTTTTTTTTATAATGACTGCATAGTACAACTTGAAAATCTTATATTATGACAACTTTAGCTTTTTTCTTTTTGTTCAAGATTACTGTGTCTATTCAGAATCTATATGTACCCACATGAATTTTAAATTTTTATTTATTTTTAATTTATTTGATAGAGATTTTCCATTTGCTATTTCACTTCTCAAATGCTCACAGCAAACAGGGCTGTGTCAAGCTGAAAACAGGAGACAGGGATTAACATCTGTTCCTGAATATTTGGATTATTTTTCTGTTTCTGTGAAGGTTGCTATTGAAATTTTTATGAGGATTAAATTAAATCTGCCCATCACTTTGGGTAGTATGGACTTTTTAATATTAATCTTAGAATCCATGAACATGGAATTCTTCTCTATTTTTTTGTGTCTTCTATTTATTTCACTAGTGTTTTGTAATTTTCATTGTAGGGTCCCTTTTTACCCTTAGTTAAATTTATTCCAAATTACATTATTATTTGTAGCTATTGTGAATGGGATTACTCCTATAATTTCTTCTCAGTGAGTTTATTTGTATATAAAAATACTGCTGAGTTTTTGTGTATTTATTTTGTATTCTACAAATATACTGAATGATTTATTCATTCTAATGCTCTCTTGCTGAGACTTTGGGTTTCTCTCTACAAAGAATCATTTCATTTGCAAACAGGGACTATAATATAATTTGATAATTTGATTCCCTCTTTTAAAGAATGACTTTTCTGGGAATTATATTCTTGCTTGGCAGTTTTTTTTTTTTCTTTCAGAATTGGGAAATATTCTGTTCTCCCCTGTTCTATATGTTTTCTATGTTTTCTGCTATGAAATATGCTGATATTCTACTGGAGACCTCCTAATTGTTACTTGATAATTTTCTTTTGCAGATTTTTAGAATTCTCTTTGTGTGTTGTGCTTGACAGTTTGACTATAATGTGACATCATGAGGATCTTTTCTCATCATGTCTATTTGAAGTCCTTTGGGGTCTCTATAGGTGGATGTCCAAATCTTCTCAAATTGGAGAAGTTATCAAATATTGCATAGTTGAATAGATTTGCTATGTCTGTTTTCCTCTCTTCATACTCAGGGATAAACACAATTCCCTTTCTTTAGAATGGTGTCCCATGTATCTCAAAGACTATCTTGATTCTTTTTTTTATCTTTTATCTGATTGGGTATTTCAAAAGATCATTTTCTACTTCAGATATTCTTTGATCTGCTTGATGTAGTCTGTTGTTGAGGCTTTGAACTGAACTGTATTTTAGGTGAGCTATTGAGTCCTTCATTTTAAGGTTTCTGATTGGTTCTTTTCAAGATCTCTTTACTGAAATTCTCATTCTTATCATGCACTGTTTTCCTCGATAGTAATCAATGGTCATGGCAGCGGGGTTCTTGGAGTGGTCTTCTCAGTTCGAATAGGGTTGTGTATAACTTGGTGGTAGCCCATGGGTCAGGATAGGATCATGAGGATATCAACCCTCAGACTGCTATGGCTGGGGTCATGGGAGTCCTGGCTTGGATTCCTGGAGCAGTCACCTGGGTACCCATATTGAGAGTAGGGCTGACTCAAAGTCTAGCAGATTTATGTGCAATGTCTTCTCACTCTTATTTTCTTAACCCCAGTACAAAATTACCCTATCTCTGTTTTGCTGCCTGAAATTGAAGGATAAATGTGATGATCATTTTGTGGCCACTTAGATTGCAATGCTACAGCTCATGTACTCGGGGTCCATAGCCTGTGTTAGGAAAACGGTGCAGTCTTATCTTGTCACAATCTATACCCTGACACAATCCTAGGCTCTAGCCCCCGCCACCATTGCTGGAAGCCAGGTAGCCACAAGGCCCAACCACCAGTGTCAAGCTCCACCCCCATCCTAATGGGATTTGCTGCTCCTGCTTCCCTGCCTGCCCTCCGGCAAAGTTTTAAAAGGACCTATTCCTGAACACGTGGTTCTCTCTGGCCTCCTCTCTCCTCTCTCTGCTCCTCTCTTCTCTCTCTCGCCCACTCTCTCTTTCATCTCGCTCTCTCTTGTTCACTCTCTCTTCTCTCTCTCGTCTCCTCTCTCTCTTTCTCACTCGCTTTCTTTTTCCTTCTTTGCCCCTTCCCTCTGGTCTGCTGGGTTTTCCCCAATAAACTCTTTCCCTTACTCTGGTTTTTGGTGTGTTCTGTGACACTCTTACAGCCTGCCCAGAGAAGTTCAGTGCTAGAGGTTTCCAGTTAATGAAGTGAACTTGCAGACTGAGGCTGCTGCAACCGACTATAAATGATGCTGGCTGGGATATAAGTTAATTTGTCTGTGGCCACTGTTTTCCACACTGGACCAGGGTGGATCCAAAGGCTTTCTCTGCAGTCACTAGTCTGGAAACAGGGGCCATAAATATCTTCCCTGTTGTGATTTTACCAGTCAAGATGCAATCCTCTGCTCACTTTGGTATCTTGATTCTCACTGGGTGGAGTCTTGCTCCTTGCTGCCAGTTCTGGGGAGTAGGGGATGGTGGGAAGATAATCATTTGTCCCTTGGGGAGATATTAACCTGAATTGCACCTGAATCTTGGATCCATAGGGTCCTGTGCTATCTTATGGATTTACACCTCCTCCCTGCAAGGTTGGGGTGATTTGGGCCAAAATACTCATCAATCTTGTCATGGTACAAGTCTCCAATTGACAATAGGGCAGGTATAGAGGCTCTAAATGTGGCTACTGGCCTAGGGACACTGTCACTGGTCTGTGTCTATGTCTAGTGGAAGTAAAACTAAGCTTCAAGGCAAAGCACTTTCCCTATTTCGTGTGGCTGAAACCTTATTCTTCACTATCTGCTTGAAAATGGGAAGGGATGTTGGAGGCAGTCCTTCGGATGATTAAGTTGACATAAAACTAGGTCCTGCCTAAATCTAATAGCCACTGTGTCTCCAGCATGTCACTAGGCCCACATAAGGGTTGTGATATAGCCGGGAACAAGTATATCCAGCCAGGGTGCTGGTCTCCCTGTGATACCAGGGCATGTCCAGAGACTGCATCTGTGAGAACTGGTCTGGGAATGGAGGTCTTTGGGATTGATATGAAATGATGTGTTTCCGCACTGGTCCAGCATTTAGCACCAAGACAATCAGGATCATTTCCCTGTACTACTCCTCAGTACCTGGAGTCCTGCTTTGCTGTATCCCTCAGGGAGGGGAAAGGCAGTAATATCTTGGCTGGCCATCTAGTAGGGGGCAAGAACTCATTTAGCAGGTACTCACCCAGGTTTCACGGTAGCATGACTGGTACCAGGTCTCAGGTCAATGGCATGAACTTAATTCCCTCTCATTCCTCTCCGGTGGAGTTGTCTTTCTCCACTTTAAGCTAGAAGGAGTTGGAGGAAGGGTGACAAAGACATCATCCTATCATCCTTAATGAATCTTTTCTCGGTGTACCGTGGTCCCTGGTTTGACTACTTTAGATCTTGTAGAAGTAACTTGCTGTATGAACATCCTTCAAATTATTGTCTGTGTGGAGAAATGATCACATGTGCATCTTAGCTTCCATCTTCCAAGTGAGAATTCTAGGAATATTTGCTCCATACTTCGGTTTATTAGAGCATACATTGGAAGATGCTGTTATAAAGGTGAGAGTGCTAGTCTACAGATTAAAATATCCCAAAACAGTCCTGCTTCCATTATTGCTAACTCTGTGAGTTTAAAGAAATTAAATGCTTGAAGATTCAGTTTTCAATCTCTAAAAAAGGGATAAAAATATAATACAAGCTGATGATGAGGAATATATTATTATATGGCCTCAAAAATTGATTAAGTTGCAATGAAAAACTTCACTTTACTTGTCTCTTATTCATTTATAAATTTGTCATTAATCCTGTAAGCTTTCCAGACTTTTTTTCTCCTTCTGTTACCCTATATATTCCATTGGACACCACCAGGATGCAGATGGTGGTAAGGCATAGAAGGAGAACTTGGAATTCTAAAGATATCTAATTTTGTTAACTATTTACCTCCCATACATGTTCATGCATATTATCAGTACAGAAAATATTGTATGAGCTACTTAATGGTAGATCTTCTATTTCAAAGACACTTTGCCCACAACATAAGTGAGACATTGACTCTAGAAGAGAAAATATTGGCAAGTATGAAGGAGAATGTATTCAGATACAATGAAATGGGTACAGATGCACATCTATGTAAGTTTCTACCTCCTAGTAGCAGTAATTACTTTAAACAAAAATGATATACCAGGTTACTTCCAAAGTTTCATGGAAAAATGGAATTGAAAAGGGAGTTAATTTTGACATAAAAGAATTTTGAAATCCATGCATAGATTTTTTGTAACAATTATTTCCCATTGATTTTGAAGATCCCACTTCTGTATCAGGAAAAAGTAAGTCTACATCACATCTAAAATGTGAGTTATTCCTTTATTCAAGGCATAAGTCTTAGTTTTAGCATATACATTTGCAAAGAAGAAATGACAGAAAGAAAGTTTCTTCACTAAAATGCAATTTGTTTAGGAAACTAAAGATTTAGCAGCAAATCCATGATCCTATTCTTGCAGATTAGAATGCTCTTTGACACAATAGAATAGGAAGGGGCTGGTGTTGTGGTGCAGTGAGTTAAGCTGACACTTGCGATGCCAGCACCCAATATCTGAGCACCAGTTCAAGTCTTAGCTATCCCATTTCCAATCCAGCTCATTGTTCCTGTGCCTGGAAAAGCAGCAGAATATGGTCCAAGTGCTTGGGACCCAACCAATCATGTGGGAGACTCCAGATGGAATTTCAGGTTCCAGAATTCCACTTGCTCCAGCCTCTAGCTTTTGCAGTCATTTTAGGGAAAGAAACAACAAATTCAAGATTTCTTTCTCTTTTGTATCTCTCTGTCTCTCTCTCTCCTCCTCCTCCTCTCTCTCTCTCTCTCAAATTAATAAAATGTGTTTTAAAAGATTTATTTATTTATTTGGAAGGCAGAGTTACAGAGGCAGAAGCAGAGAGAAAGAGAGGTCTTCTATCCACTGGTTCACTCCCCGAGTGGCCGCAATGGCTGGAGCTGGGCCAGGAGCCAGGAGCCTCTGGGTCTCCAACACGGGTGCAGGGGCCCAAGGATTTGGGTCATCTCCTGCTGCTTTCCCAGGCCATAGCAGGGAGCTGGATCAGAATTGGAGCAGCCTGGATTCCACCTGCTTTGCCACAGCGCCAGCCCCATAATTTTTTTTTTTTTCTTTAAAGAAGATAGAATAGGAAGGAAAGGCCTCCAACTGTCTTTTTTTTTTTTTTTTTTTTTTTTTTTTTTACAGGCAGAGTGGAGAGAGAGAAAGACAGAGAGAAAGGTCTTCCTTTTTCCATTGGTTCACCCCCCAAATGGCCACCACGGCCAGCACTGCGCCAATCCAAAACCAGGAGCCAGGTGCTTCTCCTGGTCTCCCATGCAGGTGCAGGGCCCAAGGACTTGGGCCATCCTCCACTGCACTCCTGGGCCACAGCAGAGAGCTGGACTGGAAGAGGAGCGACCAGGACAGAATCCGGTGCCCCAACCAGGACTAGAATCTGGTGTGCCGGCGCCCCAGGCAGAGGATTAGCCTAGTGAGCCTGGCACCGGCCCTCTCCAACAGTCTTATTCGTAAACCTGCTATGTCTTAGACTAGACTTTTTACTAAAATGCTAATAGTAAACATCATAGTTCATATACTAAAAGTAAATTATTTTAAAAGGTTGTACTTGTTCTTTGTAGATTGTTTCTTTCTCCTTTCTTGAGAAACTAGGAACTGTAGATTTATAGAATATGGAAGTATGGAAAATTGGAAATAGTTAAGAAGTACTTTACATTCATGTAACCAGCAGAGTTTAAAACTGTGAAGCCCAACTGAAAATTCTTTGTGAATATTTTTTGCATACATCATCACAATTTAATCTGTTAGCCCAACATTGTGTACAGTATTAATGCAAAAGAAAGAAATTTCTTGGAAATGTTAATTATTACCTGCTTCTCCAGGAGAAATCATGCGTTTGTTATTGGTTCTAGTTTAAATCCTCTGAAATAATTAAGTTTTGTGTTAAGTAAGATTTCTCATTCCCATGTGTCTGTTTTAACACTTAAATCCCTTGTGTCAGCATAAGAAGTATGCAGCATCTTCATTACTTTAGCATTATCCGTTACCATCCATCTTTAATGCTTTACAGTCAACATGTATCGTGTGTACTGAGATGCTGTTTTGTTCAATGTCCCACCCAAATCAGAAAGAATCTTCATGCTTACATTTTTTTGCAAGCTCCTCTGCAATTGTTAAGCTCCATAAAGTTTTAGAACCACTATCATGGGCTACATTTTTTATAGAGTTCAATTATGTAGTAATGGTTTCCCCCAAATATAGTTTGTCACAGAAACCATTTTTCAGGCACAGGGCTTATTAGAGAAGAAATTGACATGTTTTTTTAACTCCATGAGGTGACTCAGGGTAAATGCTTTTCTTAGGGCTAGTCACATATAGGATTTAACTGATTTTCCATAAAGAAAGATCGAAGCATGTCATTTAGTGTTTAATTTTAAACTTTTAATCACTTTAAATATTGAAAAATGGCTCTAGTATTTGTAGAGAACATAATACAGATTATAATTCTGAAATAAACACATTATGTTTGTTTAAGTTTGCAAGCTCCAGAAAGTCTTTCAGTGCTTGATTTCTTTCCCAAAAAATCCAGTGCATTATCTTACAGAAAGAGTCTCTATTTAAATGCAAATTTTAGATTCCTTCTATCACAATAAGAATTTTTCAATAAGAAAGAGGTGTGTGTTTTTTAATGCTAATGGCCTGTTTATCCTACTACATGACTTGGGATTAATATCCAAGTACAGGAGATTTATCTTTGGGCAGGGATAAATAACATAGATATGCAGAAATATATGTAAATATTCTTGGGGTGGGAGTTCCTAATGGAATAAGAGAAAGATCTTTAAAGAGTAATTTTGAAAATGGTCTCTTGTAGGAAATCTAATTCTATATCATAAGAAAATAAGAGCATAAAATGAAATAGGTTTAGTGGCTTCATTTTCCTGTAGGGAAAAGGATTTGCAGTTTTATGCATTTTCTTATGAAGGTACAAAGATAGAGTGGAGTATATTGAGTTTCAAATTTAAGTTATTCTTTTTACATTCTTAATGGCTTGTATTTTAAAGTTAATATTTACATTGGATATGTATTGGAAAACTGTTCACTGAATGCCCCTGTCACAAAGCACTCTGATAGGTGATGGGATGGTGAGCCACTGCTTGGCTTTCTTTATTTTGATTCTCTGTGTAAATATATTCCTCACATTTTGAGAAATTCTGACTATTCCTGCCCCAGTTCAAACTGAGTAGACAATTGGAGGAATACCTCATTCTGATTTGCTTTAAATATCATATGAAAGATGTTAGGTAGGAAGTCAGAAATGAGCCTAAGGAGTTGACATCTGGGTCCAGCATCTGCATCTCAAAGTCATCATAATAACCTTCGAGGTACAGCCCAGTGTCTGCACTTCAAATGCCCTGCCCCTTCTACCCGATAACCATCCTTCCTCTAAGACTCCTCTAAGGTGGGGAGAAGCCAGCCAGGCTTCCCCCGTCTCATAACTTCAGGGGGAAAACTCAGATAGGAAATTTTTGTATTTACACCCAAAAAGTCCTTTGTTCCAGGAGGAGAAGAAGAGGTGGGGAGACAAGACCCATCACCTTAAAAACCCCCGACCTAAATGTAAACTGTGCGCTCAGCCCTCTGCCTCTCTGCTGAGCCACCCACTCAACCATGTAACCCCGCTCTCCCCCAGTCTGAGCAACTGGGCACTCTCAGGTTCTGTCTGGAGAGGTGCCCATCTGTTCTTACAGATGTCCCTGCCCTAATAAAACTTGCTATTTTGCTTTCCATTATTCTCTATCTCACGCCTGAATTCTTAATTTTTACAATGATCTATTTTCAGTTTACTTAGCGATCTTATAGTTAGCCCTACTCTAAGTAGAGGAGTTCAGAAAATATGAATGAAGAGAATGAAATGAAGAGAATGAATGAAGAGAAATAAAACAAAACAAAATTAAACTAAACTAAACAAAAGATTGTTCCTCAATGGAAGAGACAAGGGCTGTGAACAATAATCCACTCTGTACATTGAAGAATGAGTTACGGTAGTCTGGCTTCATTTGGGACTCTCCTTCTAGAAATTGTAACCAATTTATTTTCTTAAGGTGTGTGGATTCAGCACTAGCTAAGTCTCTGCCTCTGCCTCTCTGAAACTCTGCCTTTCAAATAAATAAGTAAATCTTTAAAAAAAATATGGAAAGATAACGATATTCCAAGATGAGCAAGTTTAGAGACTAGCTTATGGAAAAAAAATCTAGCTACATCTCTGTTTCTGTAAATAAAGTTTTACTGGAACATAGCTATTCTCATTTGCTTCTGTATTGTCTATAGGCACTCTCTTGCCTTAAAAGTAAAGTTGAGACCTTGCAATAGAGGTTATGTGGCCAATTAAAACTAAAGTATTAACAGAATAAGTTTGCCAATGTCTGAACCAGAGCAATGTGCTATGTAACCTCCTGAATCAGATATAAGAATAGCTTCAGCATTTTAAAAGATTTTCACACAACAGCTGATTTTCAAACTGATAGTAACAGAATGATTTTAAGTGAAAACAGAATGTGTTAATGTGTTTACGTGTATAGCATGCTTTCACAAAACCCTGAATACTGCCAAAATTATACTTCTTGCTTACAAATATTGTCAATTTCTTTCATTTACTCATGGCAAAGACCTGGCAGTGTAGGTCCAGTGCTCAGTTATACTCTTTTTTTTTTAAAACTTTTATTTAATGAATATAAATTTCCAGTGTACAGCTTATGGATTACAATGGCTTCCCCCTCCCATAACTTCCCTCCCACCCACAACCCTCCCCTCTCCCGCTCCCTCTCCCCTTCCATTTGCATCAAGATTCATTTTCAATTCTCTTTATATACAGAAGATCAATTTAGTATAAAGATTTCAACAGTTTGCACCCACATAGAAACACAAAGTGAAACATACTGTTTGAGTACTAGTTATAGCATTAAATCACAATGGACAGCACATTAAGGACAGAGATCCCACATGAGGAGCAAGTGCACAGTGGCTCCTGTTGTTGACCCAACAAATTGACACTCTAGTTTATGGCGCCAGTAACCACCCTAGGCTGTCATCATGAGTTGCCAAGGCTATGGAAGCTTAGTTATACTCTTAATTAAAATAGAAGCGGTTATGAGAGACTTTATCTGTTAGCACAATAAATAACTCAATTAATGTAATCAAAATATGGACTGTACTTGGAAAAAATGTTTTTTTCAAAATCCTCAAAAATCCTTTAAATTGAAAGACTCCACATTGGGGTAAGGCAGAAAATGAAAACGTGACACATAAACATCCTCTGAAAAAGACATGCACTAGGACTGAGACAAATCTATTAACTGGTATGATGTGCAATTAAAAAAATATAGATCATGGAAAATAATTACCACCAACTTTAACTTTGCAATCATCCAGTGACATGTTACAAATATCTAGGAGAAAAACAAACTTTCCTTGACACTGAACACCCTTAGTAGTGTGTAAACAAATGCTCTAGAAAAAAAAAAAAATAGAAGTGGAGATATCGAGCATTTAAAGGATGGTACCAAAATGAAGTCTGGAGACAGATTTCATTTGTTCCTGGAAAGAATGCATCATTATAATTAGAATGAAAATATTATTAGTACTATAATTTCCAAAACTGGAACACATTTAAAACTCCGAAGTAAGAAAGATATGATGGGGGTCAAGGAAGGTCAATAAGATGGGGAAATTGCTGCATTCTATTCTTTGACATGGAGGTATCTCATTTGATTTAGTAAGAATCAATCAAGAAATGGCTAACTGATCAGTTGCCAATGACATTTAAATAGAAGAGATAGTAATATATAGAATTTCCAAAGAAACAATTTAGAAACCTATGAATTGGTCCTCTCACTTATAGTGTTATCTAATAAAAGCTAAACATGTTGCCACAATCCAAAAATGACTAATCAAGAAATAAAACTTATAAACACCAAAACTACATGATCATAGATCTGCATCTCACTCTAATACACTGTGATATGTACATGAAGTCACAATCTAGCAGAAAATTTATCATCTCAAGCAAAAGAAATTCTATAACCAAATTAGTCTTGATGTGTTATTTAGTAGAAATTAATAATATATTTTATTATCTAAATGATTACATGTTTGACGTACCCTTAGAAGTTTCTGATTTGGTAAATTTCCAAAAAAAAAAAAAATTGACTTAGAGAACATAGATTTACATGGTAAACATTCTCAATATTTTTTTTTCTTTAGGACTCAACTAGAAGAAGTGAATAGAAAATGGTTTCACTTTGTAAATTTTCATTAATAAACCTGGCTTATTCCTACTCCTGCAAAATCACATTTATCATCAGTTTAACAACCATACTTTGTGAACAAATAAATACATTTTGGCCAACACAAAATGTCTACTTATTTTTCTATTTATTTATTTTTTGGACCAGTAAATCTTCACTATTTTATCTCGTGAAAATTACATGGGAAGAATATAAAGATATATCTAGAAATACTCAAGTTGTTGTTTTCCATTGTAATGACTATTTCTTAAAATTCTGTTGTGACTGATTAAAGCTAGGATTCAGTATCACAATAAAATGAAACCGGTGCCTGCTATTCCCGGGACTGAAAATACTAAGCTGTGAACCAAGAAGAACATATAGGGAGTTGTGACAAGTTGCAATTATCCTAGAAAAAGGAGTACAGAAGTCCAAGGCCTTCTGCCCTGAGAGAAATATAAGGAAATGGATATTAATGTGAGATGGAGGCAAAGGAGAAAGATATGCACTGTTCTTCATGAAATAGGACAAACAAAATTAATTTCACCACTTAAACACAGGAGATAATATGAGGCACTCATGTGATTTCTTAACCAGATAGTTTGAGTTTTGGATTTAATCTGTTAGACTTCTATTTGCAGGAGTTTGGCATTATGAACAGAAGGCAAACATATCTTATTAGTAGGAGTAGGCCAAACTGCCTACTATTTTGTTAGGTATCTGCAGTATTTATGGACACAGTGCTCCAAACTTGAATAATTTGTGGTTTGGATGAAGCCAAACCACTAGCTGAAGGCAATAGGAAAACCAGTGGACAGAATGCAAATGCAGAGGGAGGGGGGAAAAAAGCCACTCCAAGCAAAATGTACAACACAAAGAATCTCAAATAAAACTTCCAAAAACCGTGAAAAAAAATAACAAAAAAAAAAAAAAAAAAACCTAAGGCAGCCAGCCAACAAAATAAGCAACTCACACTTGAATTTGTTTCAGATGAAATTCTTATTACAAAATAGACAAAAAACTTCCAAATAAAATGCTCAGAATAATTAAAAAAGACAAATTTTATTTAAAATGGCAAACTCTAGTTCATAAAAAGATAACAGTTATTTTGGATAGCTATAAAAGCAAATTACATGCAATATTGGATATAAAATATCATGATAGAAATTTATAGTTTAGTATTTTACAAAATGACTCTATATTAGTTTCTAACACACTAATTCTCCTTTTAATAAATTTTATAATATATTTTAAAATTTTTATTCTCAATTTTAGTAGACATAAAATTATACATATTTTGGGGTGCCATGAGATGTTTCAATACATGTGTACATTGTATATAATGTCCCATCAGAGTAAATATATATACTTAAACATTTAACATTTCTTTATGGTAAAAACTTTCAAAAGCTCATCTTTTAGTCACTTTACTATAGAATGGAAATGGAAATTTTCTTACTCCTATTTAACTGTAATTTAGTACCTGTTCATCATCCTATCCTCAGCCCTTCTCCCTCCTTCTCTCCTCAGGCTCTGGTCACCACCAATATATTTTTACGTTGCGTAGGATTATCATTTTTAGACTCCACACGTGAGCAAGATCATGTAATACTTTTCTTTCTCTGCTTGGCTGATTTATTAACATCATTACCTCCAGTTCCATCCATGTTTTTGCAAACAACAAAATTTCATCTTTTTTTAATATATATAGCTGAGTGGGATTCCATTGCATATATTCACATTTTTTCTTCCATTCATCAGGGAATGAACACTCAGATTATAGCCATTTCTTGGCTATTGTGAATAGTGCTACAATAAACATGGGTATGCAGCTCTCTCTTCAAAAGAGTCTCTTGCATATATACCAAGTGGTAGGACTGCTGAATCATAGAGTGATCTATCTTTCATTTAATGAAAAACCACTGCAGTATTTTCTACAATGGCTCTATCAATTTACATTCACCCCTTAATGTGCAAGTTTCCTTTTCTCTGCATTCTCACCAGTTCAAGTTGTGACTTGCGTTTCCCTGATAATTAGTCAGATTGAGGATTTTTTGATGTAGCTATTGGCCATTTGTATGTTTTCCTTTAAGAGATGTCTGTTTAGATCTACTGCCCATTTCTTAATTAGAATTTTGCTATTGAATATCTTGAGTTCCGTATATACTCCAGTTATGAACCCTTTGTTAGGTGCGTATCTTGTAAATATTTTCATTCTTTCTGTAGGTTTTCTCTTTGGCAATGATTTGCTTTTCTGTGAAGATCGTTAGTTTGATGAAATCCCTGTTTGTTTATTTTTGCTTTTGTTTCCAATGCTTTTAGGATATAATCTAGAAAATTCTTCCCCATTCCAATGTCCTGAACTATTGCCTATGTTTTGTTTTAATGGTTCCAAAGTTTCATATCTTTGTAAGTTAGTACATGGTGAGACATAGGATCTAGTTTGATTTTTCTGTATGTGGCTATTGATTTTTCCCAGCATTGTTTTTTGAAAGACTGTCCTGGCTGTGTGCATTTTCTTCCAGTGTCTCTATTCTGGTTCATGTGTCTATGCCAATGCCATGCTGGATTTTTTTTTTTTTTTTTTTGACAGGCAGAGTTAGACAGTGAGAGAGAGAGAGAGAGAGAGAGAGAGAGAGAAAGGTCTTCCTTTTTCCATTGGTTCACCCCACAAGTGGCCGTTATGGCCAGCGCGCTGCGGCCGGCTTGTTGCGCTGATCCGAAGCCAGGAGCCAGGTGCTTCTCCTGGTCTCCCATGTGGGTGCAGGGCCCAAGAACTTGGGCCATCCTCCCCTGCCTTCACGAGCCACAGCAGAGAGCTGGCCTGGAAGAGGGGCAACCGGGACAGAATCCAGTGCCCCGACCGGGACTAGAACCCAGGGTACCGGTGCTGCATGCAGAGGATTAGCCAAGTGAGCCGCGGCACCGGCCAACCCATGCTGTTTTAATCACTGTAGTTTTATAATATACTTCAAAGTCAAGCAGTGTAATGTTTTTGCTTTTTTCATTTTGATCAGGAGTCTTTTGGCTATTTGTGAGATCCATGGTTCCATAACAATTCAAGCTATGAATTTGCTTCTACAATGGAGAGGTGTCTTTTTTGATATTGAATTAATTGAAAGAGTGACATAGGCAATGCTTTTGCTTCCTGTTTTCTACAAGGTCTTTTCTTAACCATCCAAATTTTATTTATTTATTTTTTTGGTGTATGTGTCCTAATTTGTGAATTTAAATGAAATTATGCCTTTTGTACCACACTGAGTATATTTAAAGTCTACAGATTATTTTATAGAATGAATGAGATGGATCCATGCTCAGATTTCTTAATGATAAATGCAATTGGATCTGTCAACTAAAAAGATATGAAAAATATAGTAATGTAAACCAAAACCAGCAAATTAAAGATGGAAGCCAGAGGAGGAAGCTCTAGTTTTGCCCAAGGGGAACATGAAGGCTTAGATGGAATAGAAGAAATGCAACAGTTGAGGAGAACTTGTTTAAATGTTCCATGAACTCAGAGGTTTTCACATAAATACTCAGTAGAAAGATGTGCTTCATCAAAAATAAAATAGTTCAGAAAGCTAATTCAGAAATTAAAAAACAAAATTTATAAATTAGTTACCCTATATAAATAAAAATTTTGTGTATAAAATACAACAGAATCTGAAAATTTTTGACATGGAAAAAGGTTAAGTTCCTAAACATCTGAAAGAGAAAAACAATAAATGTAGGCTTTGTTGTAAAAGGTATATAACTGGGATGGCAGTGTGGCATAATGGGTAAAGCTGCCACCTGCAGTGCCGGCATCCCATATGGGCACCAGTTCGAGTCCTTGCTGCTCCACTTCCAATCCAGCTCTCTGCTGTGGCCTGGAAAAGCAGTAGAAGATGGCTTTATTGCTTGGACCCCTGCACCCACGTGGGAGACCCAAAAGAAGCTCCAGTCTCCTGGCTTTGGAAAAGCCGAGCTCTGGCCATTTTGGCAATTATGGGAGTGAAAAAGAAGATGGAAGACTTTTCTCTCTGTCTGTCTCTCTCTTTGTCTGTAACCCTACTTCTCAAATAAATAAATCTTTTAAAAAAAGCATAATTAAATCCAGCCCCTAAAATCTATATGCAAACACTAAAGTCTGTAATTGTAATGTATGTTTTCAATCAAAGTGATAGAAGACATTTTTGGAAGTTGGTCAAACAAAAGGCATAAAAAGGAAGAAAAGAACAGAAAAGAAAAAAAGTGACCAGCGCTGTGGCGCAGCGGGTTAACACCCTGGCCCGAAGCACCAGCATCCCATATGGGCACTGGTTCTAGTCCCGGCTGCTCCTCTTCCAATCCAGCTCTCTGCTATGGCCTGGGAAAGCAGTAGAAGATGGCCCAGGTCCTTGGGCCCCTGCGTCCATGTGGGAGACCTGGAAGAAGCTCCTGGCTCCTAGCTTCAGATCTGCACTGCTCCAGCCGTTGCGGCCAGCTGGGGAGTGAACCACCAGATCGAAGACCTCTCTCTGTGTAACTCTGACTTTCAAATAAAAAAAACCTTAAAAAAAAAAAAAAAAAGCAAAACAGAGTAAGAACAAGCATTGTATTTCAGTGCATTATATCGCAGAGCGGCTGCCAGCATCCCGTACTGGAGTACCTGGTTCAAGTGGCAGATCCTCCATGCTTCTGATCCAGTTTCCTGCTATTCCTGCTAAGGTATACTCTGGGAGGCAGTAGATAGTGGCTCAGGTACTGGAGGTACTAGAGTCCCTCTCACCAATGGCGGAGGGCAAGGCCCAGTTCCAGGTCCAGCCACGGCTGTTGTGGATATTTGGGGAGTGAACCAACAAAGTATGTTTCTCTATCAGTCTCTATGTCTCTCTCTCCCTGTGTCTCTGTCTTTCAAATAAGAATAAAAATAAAGATTTTTGGGAAAATGGAATTATAAACTTATTTTGGTACAAGAAAATTTTTACGATAGTGCTATCTAATAACTATAAACATTATATATTTATTTTCTTAGATCTTGTTATTTTATTCACTAGTGTTGTTTGCATCTCAGTAAGCAGATTTTGAATATATTTTGTTAAATCTATTTTGTATGTTTTATAAATGTACTATTGAAGCTACAAGTTTTGTTAAACTTCTATATTCTTTATATAGAAATGCATTTGACTTTTACATATTACCTTTTCATATGATTTTGCTGATTTCACTTATTAAATATTTTCATTTTGCTCTAGATTTTATTAGATTTTTTTCTTAAGCAGTTATATCTTCTATTAATAAAATCAGCTCTATTTTCCCTTCCTACTACTTATGTTATTCATTTCTTTTTCTTGCCTCATTGCTCTAAGGCCATAAGTCAATATTAAATAAAAGTTGTGAGAAAAGATATGCTTGATATTTTTCTAATTTTAAAAGAAACTCGATTCATATTTCATCATTAAGTATAGAGATCAATGTAGATTTTTCCAGACGCCCTTTCTCAGTTTTAGAAAGTTCCTTTTTGTTCCTACTTTGCTGAGTTTTATGAACAGGTAATGATTTTATAAAATTATTTTTCCACATCTATTCATCATGAAATTTGTTTCAAAAACATTCTGTTAGTGCAAAGAAATACATGGATTGATTTTGAAATGTTGCATCTACTTTTGTTAGATAAACTCCTTTTGTAATAAAATATTTTTCTTTTTAATATTAAAGATCAATTTGATAATTTTCTTTTTTATAACTTTTTAAATATTTTATTTATTTATTTGAGAGGTAGAGTTACAGACAAGGAGAGGGAGAGACAGAGAGAGGGGTTTTTCTTCCTTCCATTGGTTCAACCCCAAATAGCCACAACAGCCGGAGCTGCGCCGATCCAAAGCCAGGAGCCAGGTGCTTCTTTCCTGGTCTGGTCTCCCAAGTGGGTGCAGGGGCCCAAGGACCTGGGCCATCTTCCACTGCTTTCCCAGGTCATAGCAGAGAGCTGGATTGGAAGAGGGGCAGACGGGACTAGAACCGGTGCACATATGGAATGCAGGCGCTACAGGTGGAGGATTAACCTAATGTGCCATGGTGCCAGTCCAGATAATTTTCTTATATATGTTGGTAACAGTGTTACTTTTGGTACCAGTTGTTATCAGTTGGCATATTTTATCTTATTTCTAATGTCCTGATGATCTATGGTATTAGAATTACAGTAGAACATGAAGCGTGTTGAGACCATTTCTCTGGTAGTACTGTATAGCTGGTTATATTTTTTCATTAAATGTTTGATTATGTTCTCCATTAACTAGTTTAGAACAGAAAGTTTCTGTATTTTTTCTATTTTATTACTTCAACTTATTTTACTAGTATAGGGCTTGTGAAGTTGTCTACATCTGTGTCAATTTTGGACGTTGATTTGTTTTTTGGTTTTTTTTTTTTTAATTTTTATCAAGCCAAAAAAGACAGAAGGATAGTCTTCCGTCCACTGGTTCACTCCCCAGACATCCACAAAGGCCCAAAAGGCTAGGCAGGCTGAAACCACGAGTCAAGAACTCACTCTGGGTCTTCCATGTGGGTAGCAGGGACCCAAGTAATTGAGGCATCACCTGCTGCCTGCGCATTAGCAGGAAGCCGAATCAGGAGTGGAGCCAGGAACTCCAGTTCAAACTGAGACACTCAGGAGATGCAGATATCCTAAGGAATTCTACCCCTCACTTAAAAAAAAAAATGTTGCTTTAATCTGTGCTATTCATTTTCTTGCCATAAGATTATTCAGATTCTTGTATTAGTATCTTTTATTTCTTTTAAAACGATTTTACTTATTTATTTGATATGCAGAGTCACAGTGAAGCAGAGGCAAAGAAAGAGAGATCTTCCATCTGCTGGTTCACTCCCCAGATGGCCGCATTGGCCAGAGCTGTGCTGATCCGAAGCCAGGAGCCAGGAGCTTCCTCTGGGTCTTGCACATGGGTGAAAGGGCCCAAGGACTTGGGCCATCTTCTACTGCTTTCCCAGGCCATAGCAGAGAGCTGGATCAGAAGTGGAGCAGCCAAGACTCAAACTGGCCCATATGAGATGCCTGCACTGCTTATGGCTGCTTCACCCACTATTCACAGTGCTGGCCCCAATTTTATTAGTATCTTTTAAAGACTGTGAATAAGTAATAATATCCTCTATCAGTACCGGTAGTAATTTCTTTATCTTTTTCCTTGACAGTTCTGTAGGAAGTTTGTCAGTTTTCTTCACTACTGATCAATTTTATTAATTATTCAAGTAACCAGCTTTCAACTTTAGTGTTTTTCTATGTCTTGCTTAAGCCAAGGAAAATTAATAAGACTTTGTGAATTACTATTGTGTTTTGAAGTGTTCCAGATCCAATAGGTTATACTTGCCGTACACGTTTGTTAATAGCTAGCCAGATTCTTCTTAGCCTGGGTTATTTTCAACAAGCCACATCGTCTGCTTGTCTACACTGAAACCATGTGTTTGCCCCAAGAATCTATTGCCACTTCCTGTTTATCTGTGAATGGCCTCTAAGTCAACACAAGTTATTTCTTTGTCAGTACTGCTCTTCTCCAAGGCTTCTATCCAGATTTTGAGGATGTTTCTCTAGAGGTAAAAAGCTTACAAATCCTTTTATATCATAATCTGAAAAAAACTATAAGCAATCTTTAAATTTTTAAACCATTTTTTCAATTTTCTCTGATAAGTATGTTCTTTTCAGATCTTGAATAGAAACTTTCCTTTTTTTCTGAAACAAAGGAACGATATTGGACTTGTGAGAGACTGAGTTGTCCCTCTATTTTATCTAAAAGAACATCAGTCATTTTCTTTTTAAAAGTGGAGCAACAGCTGAAAGGTTGACTTTGATTTTTTTCCCTTGGTGTCTGGCAGGGAGACTTGAGGAAATTGCAGGCCTTTTCTTTTAGCTTTCTTCATACACCCAATTTTTTTTTGTGAATCACATTTGCATTAGTATAGACTAATTATGAAATTAAAATGAAAGGAATTGGGAACATTTTCAGTTGTTAAGGTAATGTGATATATTGTTCATTGATTGTATTTCTGATTTTTTTTTTTCCAGTCAAGCAGGTAAATCTTAGTCAAAATCCTTAAGAGCTCTGAAAGTTCACTACATCATTTCTCTATGGAATTTTTGCTTTATTCAGTGTCTTTTGGGACTATTACATATTTTTATAAAGATATATGTTGTAGGGGCCGGCACAATGGCATAGCAGGTAAAGCTGCTGCCTGCAGTGCCAGCATCCCATATGGGCACTGGTTCAACTCACAGCTGCTCCACTTCCGATCCAGTCTCTGCTATGGCCTGGGAAAGCAGCAGAAGATGGCTCAAGTCCTTGGGCTCCTGCACATGCATGGGAGACCCGGAAGAGGCTCCTGGCTTCGGATTGGCATAGCTTCAGCCGTTGAGGCCAATTAGGGAGTGAATCAGCGGATAGAAGACCTCTCTCTCACTCTCTCTCTCTTGCTCTCTGTCTCTCCTCTCTGTGTGTAACTCTGAGTTTCAAATAAATAAATAAACTTTTTTTAAAAAAAGATATATGTTGTAATGAACACTAAAGGAATGAACATAACACTTGGGTTTGAAATCTACATTTTGAGTTAATATCCATTTTTTCCTGTTTTTCAGGCAAAAATAATGCTTATATTAATATCTGTCTTCTGTGCTGAAAGAAATAAATGGGATAATATAATACCAAAGTGTTTTTATAAACTGAGAAACACTATATAATTGATTTTATTACTTAATTGTTAGTCTATTGCACTGCCAGATTGGATGCATTCAGTGAATCAAAAAAAAAAAAAAAAAAAAAAAAGAACTTCCACTGTAAATGTCTATCACCTGAAGGTGAACCATAAAAGCGCTGAATGTTACTTGTCTAGGGCCAGCTGGCAGTAATCCTACATTGAGTTAGTGCTTCAATTTCATTATGGGTATTTAAAGAACACACACATTCACACACACTTACATACCTGAGCCCCACTTTGTAAATTCTATTATGCCGATTGCTGCCTTGGCACAATCTCTAAGAAGCACCACTATCAAAGGTCACTTTTACTTATTTCTTTAGAGCCATTAAAGAATAAGCATCAATTACACATCTTACCTTGCCTATTAGAAAGGTCAAAAGTTGTAAAAAGGCACACTTTAAACTTAAAAATGAGATTATGTGTCCTGAAAATTGTAGCTCTTACGTTCATCTGAAAAAGATAACAATATTTTCCTCAAAAGACAAGAACTGTAAAACCCAAAATACGTTTTTGTAGAGTTTCATGATTTTTCACCTATATACAATTATCTGCAGTTGTTAGGACAATGGTGATCAACAAAGAGAATAATTTTAAAAAGATTGTGCTATTTCAATGACAATAGTCATATATATTTATTGTGAAGATTAGAAAAATAAAAGCCAGTTTCTCTTATTTTTAAAGGTCATGTACATCCAAATACTTAAACATAGATGCTTTCAAATTATCATGGAATTAACCCCAACAATTAAAGTACATCAGGGAAAAATAATATTTACTCATTTCTGAAGAGCAGAGTGGGAAATCATCACAAACCAAAATTAGATTGCATTTAAATTATATAACACAATACAGAAAATTGGCACATTAGGAAGGAAGTAGATCTAACTTGATTGAAAGCATGTGAATCATAGGACCATCTTTAATATGATTATCTCCTTAGGCGAGTACAAACAAATACAGTGAATTCCCAGACCAAAAGAAGAGATACTGATCACTCCCAAATGTCCTCTATTTGTAATTAACCTCTTGATTTGAGAATAACAGGGACTAAATGTGAAAATTGCCAAAGAAAGCAACATGATAAAGACTTTTGCCAGAACACTAGATGTCTGGTCCAGTCACTAACCATTGTTTTTCTTTATAAGCTTGTGTCAAAAAGCTCATGGAAAACAGAATTGAATGAATGACAAGTTTGTTTTAGTGCTATAAGATTCTTGAAATCTTGTATTGATTTTTCATAATACACATTTTCCACGAATTGGTTGAAGACCCCTTGTGTGTATGAAATTCAGAAATATTTCATTTAATTCCATTTTTCCATAAGCTTTTTCAAGTACTAGCATATCTTTGTAGGTGACACTAGAACAACAACCAATGAAACACAGGATCATTGCAGTAGGTTATTTACAAAGATGGTTGTAAGACATGAGAAATAGAAATCTCTGAGCACAGAAGGAAACTTCTCTGCCTCTAGGTTACCTCTGCACTGACTCCCTCCCTGCATGTCAAAGTCAATCAGAGCCACAATTTCTGAAAATTATATCTTAGAAAATATGAATTTAGTCCTTTCTCCTCTTGTGACTTAAGATTTGTTCAGGGACAAGAAGTCACTAAGTGATCTCATAGCAATCCATCCTGGCAGGAAAAGACATGTTTCCGACTGAGTAAACAACATATAATCCCTGGATATTGTGAACTGTGTAACAACTAAGATGTATCAAAGAATTCTGGAAAAATAGATCCAGTTTTCTCCTGACAGCAGACTGGAGAGCAAATCTGCACTATACACACACAGTCACACACTAGAACACAACCCTCTACCTGCATATGAGGTACAAGAGATTGATTTTCCAACTAAAGATTTCTCTTAGTTAGAACATATTTTTTATCATGTAATTTAACTGTTCTCAAATTGCAACTTTTAAAAAACTTTAGAAAACCCCATAAAACATGTTACTGTTTCTAATTTAGACAAAAAGGGACTAGGCTTGGGGAGACAGTAAGGGAAACAATGAAAATAAAAAGTGATTTTTTATATAGATAGGAGAAATACCAATTCGTCTTTGAAGTACCACAAATATGGATGGGAGCTGTGGGGGGTTAAGTCACAACCTAGGAAGCCTTCACCCTGTTTTGGAGTGCCTGGTTCAAGTCTCAACTACTCCATGCTTCTGATCCAGCTTCCTGCTAATGTGCCTGTGAGGCAGTAGATGATGCTTGAATTACTTGAGTTCCTGCCACCTATGTGAGAGATCCAGATGAAGTTTCTGGCTTTTGGGGAGTGAACCAGAAGTTGAAAGAACTTTCTGTCTGTCTATATGTCTCTTTCTCCATTACTCTGCATTTCAAATAAATAAATAAATCTTTTAAAAATATCACAAACAACATAAAGTGTCCAAAAAAGTCCTAAAATGTTATAGTTGAAAAATAAGACAGAGGCAATGAAATAAAATAAAGGTTAAAAACTCAGAAAAATTTAGCATTTTGAACATTATTTTAAATCTTTATAAAAGTAAAATGATTAATTTAGAATGAGATCATATTACAACACTGTATTGGGGAAGGTTTATCTAACAGTAAGAATTGTTTTCCATGTACCTATTTGTTTTGGGTGTTTGTCACTAATTTTAATGGTTATAATTGCTCTGTTAGTTACATTTATTCTCCATTATTGAAATGTATTTTTACATTTTCATTATTAGGAGAAACACGTTTTTCCTTATGTATTCCTGCATTTTCCTGAATATAACCTTAGAAAGAAAGTCAATCCAAGGTTGAAGGAAGTTTCAGGCACATGGGACCATATAATTTCTTCCAGGTTCTTGTACCAATTTACTGGATAGACATAATGGATGAACTTTTAGTAAGACATTATATTTATCTTTTTACCTCATCAGATTTTAATTCACAAAAATCAGATATTTTAATCTCAGAATAATTGGCACAACATTGTCTTGGAATACAATGGAACAAACCATTTCTTTTTCTTTCTTGTTTTTTTTAAAGATTTTATTTATTTATTTGAGAGGTAGAGTTACAGACAATGAGAGGGAGAGATAGAGAGAAAGGTCTTCCTTCCATTGGTTCACTCCCCAGATGGCTGCAATGGCTGAAGCTGTGTCAATCCGAAGCCAGGAGCCAGGTGCTTCTTCCCGGACTCCCACATGGGTGCAGGGGTCCAAGCACTTGGGCCATCTTCTACTGCTTTCCCAGGCCATAGCAGACAGTGGATTGGAAGAGGAGCAGCCAGGACTAGAGCTGGTGCCCATACGGGATGGGGACACCCCAGGCGGAGGATTAACCTACTGTGCCACAGAGCCGGCCCCAAACCATTTATTTTTCAATCCAAACTTGCCAGCCAGGAATTCAGTATCCAGCAAAAGTGCCTTTCATCTTTGAAAGATCATTCTCATAGCCTCGAGAATTTAAGAAATAAAAACATGAATGAATCTGCTATTTGAAAACTTTTTTTTTTCTTAGTAAACTATGATGGACAAAAATTCTGGGTCATTCTAATCTAAGAGGCTAGATGGAGTGGGGAGAGTAAAAGTGTATAGAGAAATTTATACTTTGTAAAACTTTATACCTAAAAGTCATTGTAAAGGACTGTTTATATACTTCCCAATGTTCTAGAACAAAACAAATACATATACACATTTCAACAATTAAATAAAAAGAATCTGTTTCATGCCTTAAAATATGAGAAACAAAGCATAAACATATATTTGACTCAAAATAGGTAACTGATATTAAACACTAATTATACATAGAAATTTCATGAGCTTTACATGGATTAATTCGTTTAATCCTCCCATATATGTCTATGAGTCAGATGCTCTCACCAAGGTCAGTGTTGAAGGCAGAGTGTGAGACATTTCTTTCTCAATTCTGTCACTCGATAGCAATGGTGACTTTAAATTAATCAAACACCAAGGTCTCAATTTGCTCACTTGAAAAGTGATAACCAAACCTTCCTGACATGAGTTTTGAGACAACTGAATATGTTAAAACCTATTAAACCATCAATCAAGTACCTGGGAAAGTGAGTCTTCAATGGAAAGTTATATTACTTTTGTGTTTTCAAAGACTTAAATTTGCCTTCCTCTTCACTAATCTGAATTTTTATAATGTTATGTTTGCTCTGGGTTCTATAAATGTCCATTTTAATTGTGGAATCTTAAATTTTTCTTAGGACTTTTAAATATTACTGTTTCTATGCAGAATATCTTCTTCCACTGTGTTAACATTGATTTAACAGGCATACATTGACCATACTATGTGTCTGAAACTTTCCTATGCATCACAGAAGAATGGTAAACAGAACTGATGACATGTCTGCTTTTATAAACTTACATTCTGGTGATAGCAGCAAGCATAAATGGATAAATAAGAACTATGTACTAGGTTAGATGATAATGATTAGGTAGATTTTGGTAAAGAAAAAAATGTGTATGTGTGTGTACATGAGCATGTGTGTATGTTTGTGTGTTTGCAATCTTAAATGTTGCAATAAAAAAATTAAATAATAAATGAGAATTATTAAGTACTTGAGACTGATTAGAAGTAAAGTCAGAGTTGTGTAATCTCTGAAAAACATTCCAGGAAAAGGAAACAAGAAAAAGGAACAAGAAAGAGGCCAGAGTCATTCATCAGTATGAATAAGGAGAAGAAATGGCAAAGTCAAGGGACATCAGAGAGTCTAGCACTTCATGGATCAAAGTGAGGAGGAAGGTAGAGAGGTGCAGTAAATTGAGACAGAGCAACCATCATGTTAGGTGGAGAATGAAGTGAATTCAGTAACCCAGAAGTGAATACTTGTAGAAGAGAGCATAAAGGGTCTTACAGAAAGTGAAACAGAAAAATGACAGAACAGGAGTGAGGGGGGTGGAAAGTGGTTGGAGTGGTTTTCTGGAACAGATGATGGGAGGCAGCTAGAGACAAGGGTAAGAGACAGGATAAGGCTGACCTTCCATTGCTAGAAGCAGCGTGGGTTTCACCTAGTAGAGTTCTACTCTGTTGAAGTGAGAGTTTACTAAGGTGTCAAGTTCTCTGATAGTCTTCCCCAAAGAGTGTACAAGTAGAAAACACCTACCTGCCTTAAATGCTATAATAATTTTATCTCAAATTACTAACAGTAATTTATTGTTGTAAACTGAAACTGATCATAGTTAACACTGCTTAGACATTTAGGATATGCTTGTTAAACTAAAATAGACTATTTCATTTCATATGTTTCCTCATTTAATTTTCATATGAATCTTACCAGGTAAGTACAGTATTATATTTCATGGATTAAATATAGCAGCTTGACCAATATCTTATTTCAGAAGCAATACCATTAATCAGTATGTTTCAACAGTGAAGAGAAATTTTCCATCTTCAATATGAAGTTTTGCTGGAAATAAACTGACAAAGATTAAGTAGGAAAAAAGGCATACAGATTTATTCATGTTCAAAAGGGGAAATTCACAGCATAGGGGAACATCCCGGAGAGTCATTATACACTAGCCCAACATTATCCAGAAGCTTTATATACCACTCTATAGAGGGAGAACAGAACTGTAGACAGTTTTAGGAGAATAGTAAATGATTTTGAGGAAAACTCAATGAACTTGGAGGACATACAATGGCCTGAAACAAAGTCTGCTTGGTCCTCAGAATGGACAGTGTTTGTAAATGATTTCCCTTGAGACCAAAATGAAGGACAATGGTGTGTGACAAAAGTCTGTATGCACGTGTAAAGAGATTTCAGGCTTTTTTCCCTGCAATATGGATCTAGTTAATGCAAGATCAAGGAAAGAATCATGGTTAATTGTTTCTTCACTGTTGGGTCCAGATTTGTGTACATAGGGGAACTTTGCAGGAAGTCTGCACTGGAATGGGGAAAGACGTGGAAAGTTCAGAGGGCCCTTGATTATGAGGTGGTTTCGCAGGCCTCCCAGCATGTTACAGCACCAGGCTGTGGGATATCATTGATTGAGTCCCAACAATGCCATAGCAGTTAGTTCACACTGCGCTATCGATTACTATATGTTTACCCTATTGCTTTCTATGATAAATAAGAGACATAAGTAGCTGGCATCTGAGAGGGACGTTGTCCTTGCTCATTAATGGTAGGAAGAAAAACACAGTTCCCTGGGTTTCCAGGCAGGGTTAGAACTGGGAGAAATAACAAAGATGTTGCCTCTTCCCCAACTCATCATCCATGATCTGTTAGATTTCCATGTTTGTTTTCATTTCATTGCTATACACCTTTTAATGAGTGGAGACTCCAAAACTATAGAATAAATTCTCCCTTAGTCTTAATTTTCATGTTTTTCTTTTTTTTGCAGAATTTTGTATCCTCTATAGACAGTTTTACTTACAACTGGGACAGATTGCATTAGCTGATAGCCAGCTGCTCCTTGTTGACCAAATTTAACTTTGATGTTTTAAGAACCTTCTGTGATCAGTAAATTAAAAACTTACGAAAGCAAAATATTATTTCCCTTTTATCTTTCTGTAAGATAGGTCAAAGGACAAGCTATACCTGAATCCCCAAACACTCCTGGGACTACCACCCCCGCCCCCGCCCCCGCCCCCGCCCCCGCACACACAAAATTCCCAGGGGATGCTAATAGTGGACCACTTTCTTTAGTGAGTATATTTTGACTTTTATGCATCCACTTCATAAATTCATGAAAATATGTCCCAACACACTGTTGGAATTTTTCAAAAGTTGACCAAAGGAAACAAACTACTTTTTAATTTCCACCATAACATATGAAATAGCTATTTTAAATTCTATTCTACAGAAGGTGGCTGTAATTCAAAAGGACAATTCTATTGTCATTTGGATGGTAGCAGTAGTATATTATGCACCCATATCTGTGTACTAAGAAAATATTCTGTTTTTACTAAGACCTGCCAGTGTCTCTCCTCTCATCCTGTCTGTGTACTTGAACTAAGAAAAATGAATGTAGAGAAAAAGGAGGTTGAAAGTTTCTACACTGAGAAATAGCATGGGTTTGTCAGTACATAGTTTATTCCATGAATAAACTGCTATAAGGCATTGGGGAAGTGGACAAGTAGTTTTCATTCATCCATGAGCCTTTTATTCGTCCCGTGTGATAACTATCTAAACATTAAAAGCATACGTGAAAACTTTTCTGTTTTTTTTATGACTGGAGGAGACAAAAAATTGGAAAATTGTATTTAAAAGTCCAAAATAACCCTTGGATTTTAGTTATTTCTCTGCTTTTTCCTAGTTCTGTGGTGTTTGGAAAAATTACTCCACTTTCTAAGTCTGGATATCTTCATTGGTATAGAAGTCAGGCTTATAATACAGAACTCACAGAGACTGGAGTGTTTACACAGTAGCTATTGGGGCAGCATTTATGGCATGTTTGTTTTGTTCCAGGCATGATTCTAAGAACTACTCACTCATTTAATTTGGCACAGGCTTCAGAGCTGAGTTGTATTATCATTCAGATTTTTTAAATAGAATAGGCAAACAGAGTTAAGTACATAACCAGACACATCCTGGAATCTGTACTATTAATCACTGTACTCAGCTGGTTTTTATCAAATGGAAGTACTTTGTAAGGTGCTACTCAACTGTTAGTGTTACTAATCATTTGGATATTTTATGTATGACACATATGCATGTGGTGAAAATCATTTATTGCAAACTATTTGCTATATATATTTAATAATTCTACATTATAGCTATTTAAATAAGTTCAGAAAAAGGCACAAAAATACATCCCATATTTGAATGGTATCACTTTTATTATGTCTTTTAATTGCATATCTGAGCAGGCAATCTCATTCCAATTGATGGCATTAACAGGAGATAGAGAAATGAAATTGAGCATCCATAAATGTAAGGCTTCCTGACAAGTTTGGGAAGCTTTCCTCTTAGTGCTGTTATGAATGTTAAATTTCTTAATTCATATAAAGTACATGTTCTGAGAACATCCCACTCAACAGATATTCTCTACTTTCTTTAACTTTGGACTGACAACAAAAGCACCAAATGTCTTCTCCAGGTGAAAATATGCAAGAGTAGGTGTTAGTGATCTATTCCCTGTCTCTCTCTCTCTCTCTCTCATCCCCTTTAGAGCAAAGTGTGGACAGTCATCAACACAGAACTACAAGAATTCAGACACATGCATTGTTCCAGGTAGGTCAGCTGTTTTTCCAGATTCACTAGACCTATAGAAGTTTTGGTGTGAGCAAGAAACAAACTCAGGCTTGTATGTATGTATGTATGTATGTATATATGATGCACACTTGACTACCCCATCCTTACTGAAATGGTATTTCATAAAACTCTGGACCATTTAGAAATAAATAAATATCACTTGTAGTTATAATTGGTATTATCATGCTTACTAATGTTGTGATCATTACCATGGATTAAAAACAGTGACACCTTGCATTTCCATTGTGCTGGCCTCTTGTGTAACTGGGATTGATTTACTAAGAACTGAGATTAATCAGTTTTCTTAAAATGTCTAAATTGAAGTTGTATAAAATCATGTTTATTGACACTAAATATTGGCCAGTTTGCCAGAAATTTTGACTATTTCCAAATTCTGAAATCCTCCTGGCCCCCAACAAAATGTAATCTCAAATATACTCAGCCAACAATTCACTGGTGGTAGAGAAATTAAAATGAGGACTGCATCACAGATGCTTTAGAGTTGAAGCAGTAGGTCTTGCAAGGGGCTGTCACTCTGAATATTCATGTTTATCTTTTATCTTTATATAAAACTTATTTGAATCCTGTGAAAGAATAATCAGCATAGTGGCTGGTCTTTCAAAAATAACATATCTGGTTCCATATGATTGTTAAATTTCTGAGAGCACACTTGTGTTTTCCTATACTTTTCTTATGATGCAACTGGTTAGGGACATCCATTCTTCAAAGACTGTAGAGTGTTTTGTACCAGCAACTGATTTAATGCCTGCTCACTGAGTGTAAGTTATTCTATGCTTGGGACACAAACTTGTTGTCACCCCTGGTTGTCTTCACTTATTTATTCCTGTGATGGATTTCATAGTGATGGGCAGAGCATTTGTAAAGGATATTACTAATATGAAGGAAACCACAATGAAAAGGAAAAATCATCAAGCACTCCTTTAAGTGTGGCAGAAACACAGGTCACTTTACTTCATCTTTGTATTGATATATATTTACTATTTATATACTGGAGGCCATATGTAGATTCAAATTACAGAGTTTTAGAAGTTTTATAATTTTCCCACATTCTTGGAAGAGTACCTCAGGGTATCTCAGCAAATTTGGGATGGATCCAGGAAAAATTTCACATGATATAAAAAGAAACTATACCAAAAACAGAGTAAATTTGTGTTACTTATACTACTAGATTACCTCAGGTCTATCTCAATATCTTTTTTTTTTTTTTCAGAACTCTCAATATCTACTGACTTAAAGTTGTATTTTTTCATTGCAATTTTAACTAAACTTTTTCAGCTTTTAAAAGATTCAACTTTTGGGTTGGGCATTTGATGTAAGCAATTAAGACATACTCATCCTGCATCAGAGTGCCTGGGTTTGAGTCTGCCTCTGTTTCCCATCCAGCTTCCTGCTAATGCAGACCTTGGGGGCAGCATGCAATGGCTAAAAGAACTGAGTCTTAGCCACCCATATATGAGATCTGATTGAACTTCAGGCTTGTGGCTTTGGCTTGGCCCAATTGTAATCGTTGCAGACGTTTGGGGAGTGAAGTCAGTGGGCAGAACATCTCTCTTTTTCTTCTTCTGTCTCCCGCTGTCTTTATGCCCTTTAAATAAATAAAAATATTTTCAAAAGAAGACTTCTATAATGTATGTTCTGGGTTTACTCACTAACTAATTCATGTTATCCAGTAAAATGCCTCACAGATTAAAATATGAAACTAAAAGTATTTCTATGGTATTAACTTTTTCAGTCTTTCATAAGGTTCATTTTGAAAATTTTGCTAAAATTTCAAAAATGTATTTATTTTCCCAGTGTTATATAATATCTAGGAATTTAGACTATAAAAATAACATCCAAAAGTCTGAAAAGCATATGTTTAAACCCAGACTTTACAAATTTTTATAAATAAAATCTGTTTGGTGTTTTATATTTCTAGTTGTAGGTATTATCTTTGTGATATGTGCATTTTACATTTATATTTCAAATTCTCAATCTAAATACATCATGTATTACCTAATTAACTAAACTTATTCCTAGATTTAATACTATGCAACACTCTAAAAGAATGTGTTAAATCCCTATGAATTAACACAGAGAAATGCACTTTATACTCATTTGGTTATTTTAAAAAAGAAATGAAAATTAAACATTTCCTGAAAAACAAAATGGTTCAATATATGTGTATATGTTTACCCAAAAATATACTATTGGAGTGGTGCTGTGGCATAATGGGCTAAGCCTCTGCATGTGGTGTCAACATCTCATATGGGCACCTATTTGTTCCCTGGCTGCTCCACTTCGTATCCAGCTCTCTGCTATGGCATGGAAAAGCAGCGAAAGGTGGCCCAAGTACTTGGGCCCTTGCACCTGCCTGGGAAACCCAGAGGAAGCTCCTGTCTCCTGACTTTGAAGCAGCCCAGATATGGCTGTTGTGGCCATTTGGGGAGTGAACCAGCAGGTGGAAGACCTCTCTCTGTGTCTCCCCTTCTCTTTCTCTGTGACTTTGCCTCTCAAATAAATCAATTAAAATCTTAAAAAAAAAAGTGAGAGAGAGAGAGAGAGAGAGAGCAATACCTCCTCCTGTCCCCAACAAGCCTGTTTTGTTGACCATGAAGGGCTGCAGCTCAGCAAAAGGAGAAACATTTTGTTGTTGTTGTTGTTTTAAGATTTATTTATTTATTTGAGAGTTAAGAGTTACAGAGAGAGAGAGAGAGAGAGAGAGAGAGAGAGAGAGAGAGAAAAGAGATCTTTCATCTGCTGGTTCAATCCCTAAAAAAAGCCAGGAGCTTCTTCAGAGTCTCCCATGTGGGTACAGGGACCTAAGCACTTGAGTCACCTTCCGTTGCTTTCCCAGGCCATAAGCAGAGCTGGATCAAAAGAGGAACAGCCAGACACAAACTGGGCCTATGTGGACCACCAGATCCACAGGTGGAGGCTTAGCCTACTGTGCCACAGTGCCAGTCCCATAAGTAAAATCTATTAAAAGATGTATGTACTCTCAATACTAATTGAAGAATTTTCAAAATTTTATTTAACATAGGTTGCTTGTTGAAATTCTGTGAAAAGAGACCCAACATACATTTTAGTTTTATAATTGAGTGCATTTAATGAAAAGGAATTGATTACATTGATATTTTTTCATGATTAAAGTATTTCAGGTCAAATATGAAGTGGAACAATATGACAACACTAAAATAGCAAAGTAAAATTATAATCAATGATGAAAAATAATATGCATATTATTTTAATAACTGTAAATGAATAGTACCATGTACTCTAAGTATTCAGCTTTGCATTGGAAAATTTATTCCATTTTTAAAAATTCCTTGCTTCTACATGTCAGTAGCTCATGAACCTGTGTGGAATATTCATATGTAGTACTCTTTTAGTTTATTGTATTCTACTGAAGTTTCCAAGCTGCCAAAACTTTAAAGATTTTGGAAAATGCTCTATGTAGAAACAATTCTGATTAATTCAGTATATACTTCTTAAATGTTTCTTTCTACCAAGAGTTTTGCATGATAATGGTGTGTTTATTTTTTAACATTTCAAATTCTCCAGCTTTTTTATCCTTTTCACACCAAAAGTCATAATTATTTCCATGGCAACCATGCACATTGTCAGAGGTAGAAAAATTTTCACTTCTGTTAGGTATTTTTTAAGGAGCAAAGGAACATTTAAACAACAAAAGATGCTATTTTTCTGAAATTGACAAGAATTGAGAGAAAAAAGATATTAGGTATTTCTTTTGATAACATACACAGATAACTTAATTTCACACTAAGTTATGGACAAGACTCAGCACTATTTTTCTTTGGTAACCTCAGTACCAAAAATAAATAATACTTGCTTTTTCGTAGTTAAATTTTTTATAAAGATTTACTTATTTACTTTAAAGACAGAGTGACAGAGAGAATGAGAGAGGAGAGAAAGAGAGGGGAGAAATCTTCCATTCATAGGTTCATTCTCCAAATGGTCACAATGTCCCTACCCAACCTAGGAGCCTGGAACGCCATCTAGATCTTTCACAAACACTTGGGCCATCATCCTTTGCTCTCCCAGGTGCAATAGCAGGGAACTGGATGGGAAGTGGAACACTTGGGCCTCTAAGGAGCACTGAGACATGGGATGCTGATATTGCATGTGGCAGCTTAACCAGCTGGGTCACAATGCTGGTCCCCTCACAGACAAAATTCCTTGCTGTATCAAGGAACAAGTCTTAAAATACTTAAAATACAGAATTAATATTTTCACACATTTAACTGGGAAGTTTGCTTCAGAGTTCTGATTTTCTGACTCACAGTAATTGCATTAAAGAAAAAATTAAGTGAAGATGAATTGAGTCTACAATTTCATCTAGAGAGCAAAGAATTATTTTTTCCTTTACTCCAAATTCCTATAAATATTTCATGGGGTATTGCATGTTATAATTTACAAAATAATTTTATTTTTAAATTTTATTTATTTTCTTTTTATGAATAAATAGGTTTTGCAGTAATACATTCCTGAAAGGGAGAATAATGAACTTTGAATTAAACTTATTTTTCCTGAAGCCTTTGCTGCTTGAAATTACTGTTTGGCACCACCGGATGAAAATACCAACTTAGCAGAGGGGAGTATGTTTTCCCTTGTCATCCCTAGAGATTTGTTTCTACATAGCACAGTATTTTAGCTGGATCCTCCTGACAATCATTACCATCACAGAAAACACTTTAAAGAAGAGAAATGAGATACAATATTTCAGACCCATCTTTCCTCATGTCACACAATGACTTGGCTTAGATTCAAAGCTACACATTCCCATATTCTTTGCTTATTGTTTAGTGACTCAGCAAGTACAATGAAAGAGCAAAAATGTAACAAAATGTTAGGTATCTATAGGTGCTTTGCAGGTAGCATCATTTCAGCTTACTAGTGGAATTTTAAATTTTGAAGAAAAAGAAGCATACATAGTTTATTTACTATATTAAATTTAAAAGGGACCAAATAACTACTACCTGAAAAATGAGTGTTGTAGCATTTGCAGTTACCAATAAATGCGTACATTATTTTCTCTCTATTAGTAAGTCATAGTGTAGTGAAGTGGCAAGATAGAAATGTGATATACAAGTAAGAAAAATTACAAAACTGGGCGAAATCTGAAATAGCACTTTCAAGTCTCTAAGTTGGAATATGAGGAATAAGTTTTGCGCATTGTAATGCCCCTTTCAGGAGCTGGTTGCTCAGCATGAGAATAATGACTCAGCTGAGGGCAGATTTGAGCTCCCTCTGAGTTTGCAATGAGGTCCCACATTTAGGCTAATTATACCTCTTCTAGTTGCCTGGTATGCCATCTCCTCCTGCTTTCCACATCTCTATGATTGTATTAAAACATTTTCTTGTTTATTTCTCTTTTCATCTCCTCCACCATATGGGAGCCTCTCCTAGGCAGGAATCGTGCCTAGTTTTTCTTTGAATCTCAAATCAATATTTGGTAAATGGAACAAGCTCAGTATGTTATTTTAGAATATATTGATACAATTTGATGTATAAATGAATGAATTCTTATAAATGCTATATTTTTTCTAGTTCCTAGTCACCTCCTTAATATTCTCTAGCTTTCTATAACTACTAAAATACATTTAAACAGGTACATTTTATAGCTGAATAATGTATAGCTTTGGAGAGTTTAGCATGTGTAGTTTCATTTTATTTTTAAGTATTAAGCAATAGTTCAATGATATTTTAGGGAACATCTATCAGATGTTATGTAACTATTACTCCTATTTTACAAAGAATAAAACAGGTTTCAAAGTATGTAACTGAATTACACAAAATCAAAGAGCTAATAAAGCCAGTACTGAAGTTCAAAGGCAGAATATTTCCATTCCTCTTTTCTCACTCTAGAGACTTCATTCTAAAATGACACTACATGATGAATCAACTTCTAGTCTGAGTTGGCTTCTTTTACTTATTTATTTTTAGGGCTTAATTAAGTATGTTTATTAAATAAATATGTCAATGCATTCATATATAGAGTACTTCAAAATGTTCATGGAAAATGAAATTACACGATGTTTCCTTTGGTGTAAAAATTTTGAAATCCATGTGTAACAACTTTCATCAGAGATTTCATGAAGTTTTGCATCACCATAAGCTTAACTTTTGGTTTCATTTTCCCATGATTTAAAAAAAAAAAACTCTTATAATTTCAGAATAGCTTTACATTTACAAAGAAAATTTTGCCTTTATCTTATGCTCATCTTCCCCTATTATTATGTTTGTCACAATTAATAAATAACACCCATTTCCTCCTGTTATCAACATTTCATGTTAGTATGATAAAAGATCCAGAATAGCCAATGTCATGATGATCAGAAAAATAAAAAGGAATCAAGCTAGAAGTATCACAATATCTTACTTTAAAGCATACTACAAAGCTACAGTAATTGAAATAGTATGGTTCTGACATAAAAACAATACACAGATTCAAGTAATAGAATGGAGTGTCCATAAATTTATACACATATATATACCCTTCCCAGGCCATAGCGGAGAGCTGGATAGGAAGTGGAGCAACCGGGTATTGAACTGGCACACATATGGGATGCTGGCACTGCAAATGGCAGCTTTACTCACTACACCACAGTACTGGCCCCTCCCAACTGATTTTCGACAAAAGTGATATGAAATTACATTGGAGAAAAGATAGTATTTTTCAATAAATAGTGCTGGTGAAACTGGACACAAATGTGTACTAGTATGAAATTAGATCACTACCTTGCATTACCTTCAATAATCAAAGACCTAAATGTAAGATCTAAACTGTGAAATTTCCAAAAAAAAAAATAGGAGAAACACTTTAAAACATTACTATAAGGCATAGTTTCTTGGATAAAACCCTAAAAATTCAGGCGACCACAGCAAAACTAGACAAATGGAATTATATCAAACTCAGAAGTTTCTGCCTAGCAAAGCAAGTGATCAATAAAGTGAAGAGACATTCAGTGGGCAAAAATGTTTATAACCTGCTTATTTGGCAAAAGATTAATATCTACAGTATATCAGGATCTCAAAAAAACTCAACAACACCAAAAAACCAATCCAATTAAAAATTGGGCAAAGGGACTGAATAGATAATTTTCAAGAAAAGTAATACAAATGGCCTGAAATATATGAAAAAGAGCTCAATAACACCAGACATCAGGCAAACATATATTTAAATATCAATGAGATATCCCCTCATATAGCTGTTATGAAAAAGAAAGCAATAAATTCAGGCAAGTGAATTTATTGCTATTTGTGGCAATGTAAATTAGTACAGTCATTATGAGATTTTATTATTATTATTAGCATTATTTTGAAAGAGTTACATGGGGTGGGTGTGTTTGTGTGTGGGAGAGAGAGAGAGAGAAAGAGAGAGAGAGAAAGAGAGAGAGAGAGAGAGAGAAAGAGAGAGAGAGAATGTTTCATCTACTAGTTCACTCCTCAGATGGCTGCAATGGCTAGTGCTGGGCAGGCCAAAGCCAAGAGCCAGGAGCTTCTTCCAACTCTCCCACCTGTGTGGCAGGGGCCAAACACTCGGCTCATCTTCTGCTACTTTACCCAGGCCATTAGCAGGGAACTGGTTTGGAAGTGGAACAGCTGGGACAGGAATCAGAGCCCATATTGGATGGCAGCATTGCAAGTGACAGCTTTTATCTGCAACACGACAACACCAGCCCCATGGAGATTTTTTTTTTTTTAATTAGAAACAGAACTCTATATGATTCAGCACTCCCATTACTAGGTACATATTCAAAAGGCATGAAATTGTTTTATCAAAGACATACCTGCGGAGGCCTTAGAGTAAGCAGATCATGAAACCAAGACATTTTTCTTTATGATGCATGTTTAAAATATATCACTACAATTGTGCTTAGAGTTACCCTCAAGAATATGTATTGCCAGTTATTTATAATGGCCAAATATTTATAGTTATAGAAACAATCAAAAATATGTGCCTGAATGATGACTCTTTAAAATGGAATGTTATGTAATAATTAAAAGTAATGGGGCCGGTGCTGTGGCATAGCGGGTAACTGCTGCCTATAATGCCGGCATCCCATATGGGCGCTGGTTTGAGTCCTGGCTGCTTCACTTCCAATCCACTCTCTGCTATGGCCTGGGAAAGGAGTGGGAATGGCCCAAGTCTTTGGGCCCCTGCACCCATGTGGGAGACCCGGCTCCTGCCTTCAGATTGGCGCAGCTCCGGCTGTTGCAGCCATCTGGGGAATGAACCAGCTGATTGAAGACATCTCTCTCTCTTTCTCTCTCACCTTCTCTCTCTGTGTAACTCTGCCTTTCAAACAGATATATAAATCTTAAAAAAAGTAATATTACAGAAAACTAGTTAATGACAAGAATATTCATAATATGCATATAAGTGTGAAAATAAACTTAATGTGCCAGATACATAGTTAAACACACATGAGTGCATAAACATATTCACAGGAAAAATAATTTAAGTTTATTCCCCATTAATTCATCTTATATTTAGACATTTTTTGTTCATTTTTTAATTTTCCAAATTATTCCAAAGTGTAGAATACTTTTTGAATAGTATAAATTTAAGAAATAGGAACCATATTATGAAGCATCTCTGGAAATGACTTATATATTCTTTTTTAATTAATGCTTTGAAGTACACAGAGAATGTCAGCTTTGTGCTTGGCATGCTGAGTTAGGAGCTCATGACTAGGGCCTAGCGGGTAAAGCCACCACTTGCAGTGCCAGCATCCCATGTGAGCACAGGTTTGAGTCCCGGCTGCTCCACTTCCAATCCAACTCTCAGCTATGGCTTGGGAAAGAAGTAGAGGATGGCCGAAATTTTTGGGCCCCTGCACTCTCATGGGAGACCCAGAAGAAGCTCCTGGCTCCTGGTTTTGGATTGGCCCATCTCCGGCCATTGTGCCCATTTGGGAAATGAACCAGCAGATGGAAGACATCTCTCTCTCTCTCTCTCTCTCTGTCTGCCTCTGCCTCTTTACAACTATGCCTTTCAAATAAATAAATAAATCTTTAAAAAAAGATTGGAACTCATTACTAAATACAGCCAGAGGAGGATAGGTATAGCAATAACAATATAATTAAAATTACATTATCATAGATGTTTGAATAGGGCCCAGATGGAAATCCAGAGAAAAGTTCAACTTATTTTTTAAGGTTTCCATTGTTATAGTAATTAGTCTGGGACTTAATGATTCTAGTATTCATACATTCCAAATTCTTACAACAATGTGTCCTCCAATGCTTTTGATTAATTTCTTTTATTTATAAATTAACCCTCAAACTTTCTAATGCATCTCAGCACAGAGTTGTAAAACTGATATAGATTTCACAACTTTCCCTCACATCTACCTCAAGGTATTTTTTGCTTGTTGTTTTTAGTTCTTTCTGGAGAATTAATTTAAACAATGGTTCTGTTGTCAACAAGTTGATGTTCTTGTTGTTTACACATGAGAACACATGAACTTCATTTTGGAAACTCATATGTTCAAGATTGCATTTGTGCTTCTGCAATGTAGAAATGGCTTTTTTTTTTGTAGAAATGGCTTTAATATATTTTTGTAAGCTATGTGAACATCCAGATTATGTAAACTTCCAAAATTAAAAAAAGAGAAAGACATCAACAAATGAAATACTTATATTAATTAAAGTACTTTTCAAAAAAATCTCTCATTTATCAACACATGATTTAAGCAAAATTTTAGTTGTAAACAATTTTCTAAGCAATTGAAAAATTTTTGAAAGAAAAGCATATTTATTGAACATACCAAGGAAGGGTATATATACCTGCTTTTGTCATTTCTTTCCATATTTCATCCATGTATGGAGCATTCTTCTGCACTAGACTTTTTTCCCTCCTAAAAATATTACTCCTAAAAAGATTGCTTCATCCAAACAAGGAAATTAGAATAGCAGTAAGTCATGCAATTTCTGCCCATCAGAAAAGCCTACTTCCTTTTTTTGATTACTTAAGCCTTTATTTGAGGAACTGATCTAGATCCATAGAAAGCTGCAGAAAGAGGAAAGAGTTTGCATGAATCTCTCACATAACTTCACCTAATATTAACGTCTTACATCATCATTATGCAATTACGTTAGGAAATTCACGTTAGTATGATACTGTTTATGAAACTATAGAGCTTATTCAAATACTACCAGGGTTTTATTACTAATATTATTTTTATATTTCTTCTTGAATCCCGTTTAAGATCCCACATTGCATATAAATATATAATCTCCTTAATCGCCTACATTCTTTAACATTTCTTCCTTTTTTCCTTTGTCTTATATGATCTTGAAACTTGTATTTTTCCAAATGTCCTTTCCTTTGAATTTGCCTGGTGTTTTATCATGAATGGACTAGAACTATGTTTTCTTGATAAGGATAGCATAGTAATAACAGCATGTTATCAGTGAATTATATGACAGTGTTTATGATGTTATACTTCAAAATGTTTGTGGAAATTGAAATTAAAATGTTTATTATGGTTCAAATCATATGAGGGTTTTCAAAAAGTTCATGAAACTATGTATTATATTTATATAAAAAAAAACTATACATGGATGCCAAACATGTTAGCACCAAAATTTATCTTTTAATTACACTTTCTAAGAACTTTTCAAAGTTCTCTCATATCTTATTACTGGTTATATTGGATGTGTCTTGAACAAGGTAATTTCTCCATTGTAAAGTTTATCTCCTTTGTAGTTAATAAATATCTTGGGTGCATGTTTTGAGGTGATGAGACTTTTATTCTCCTGAGAATTTTACCCACTGATTTTATTGACTCTCAGTGTGTGTTTTTTTCATTAATTATTATAGTGCATAGCAGATCATAATTTTTTTTACTTTCCTTTGTGTCTTATGCTGATAAAGAAGATGATCCTTTGTCCTCTGATGATTTAATCAATTTTATGCCCCATATAGGTTCATAAATATTTATTTTACTCTATGCTTTAATCTATTATTATCATTATTTTCTTCCTCTGCATGTTCTAGCTATGATCATTTAGAGTTTCTTCAGGCTATTTTTGGTCTCTTAAAAATACATATGTTTTCATTTCTTTTTATCCATACGTCTTTATATTAAAAGTAAATCAGAATATACTGATATTGTTGGATTCCAAATGAATACCATTAGGTTCATTTTAACAAATTATCGTTCAATTTTGTGGCTTTGTTCTCCAACATGTATTTGGATCTTAATCTATACTTTGTATTTTAACTTCTCTTTGTTGATTCCATTACCATTCTCATAATTGTTTGAGGGTACTCTAAGAAGTTTTCATAAATGAAAAGTTAATCTATTTTGGTGCACAACTTTTAAATCTACCATAAAAAGGGTCTTCATAAAGTTCATGACAAATGAGTGTTATGAAAAAACTATGGGTAGATTTCAAAATTATTTGTATAAAAATAAACACATTTTGATTTAATTTTGCCTGACATTTTTGAGGTACCCTCATAGAGTTTTCACAGTATGCTTTAATGACTGGTAAGTCTCATCACACTTTTTAGGTTTTTTTTAAAGTAATTATGTGACATTCTTGCATATTCCTGCATATGTCATTGTATGTCTTCAATGTGAATTTTTCCATCAGTTTATGTAACAAATATAAAGTAGTTTGTTTTATTTTAGAAAAATTGTATTGAATTCATAAATTAACTTTCAGGAAACTGATATTCCTATGATGTTATGTCACCCTATTGAGGATATTCCAATTCTTCAAATGTCTTTCAGGGATGTTTCAATATTTCTCAAAAATGTTCAATATATTTCCTTTTAAATATAGTCCTCAGAACTTAATGTTCTTTGTTGCTGCAAATGGTATTTTATGTACCATTATGTTTTTTATTATTTGTGTATATGAAGCCCATTGATTTTTGTATTCTATTTTTATATCCTTCTACTTCAGTGAAAGAGTTTATGGAGTTAGTTTTACACTTGCTTTCGGGGATTTCCTAGGTTTACTATCACATCCTCTTCATTTAGTGATACGTTTGTTGCTTCTTTAGTCATTCTTATAAATCTAATGGATTTCTGTTTTTGAGAGGCATTGGCAAATATCTCTAGTAAAATGTTGAATTGCAGCAGATAGGGAACATCTTGTCTGTGTCCCTGATATTATTGGAAATACCTCTAGAGTTTCTTTTTTTTTAAAGATGCATTGATTTATTTGAAAGAGAATTACAGAAAGGGAGAGACAGGAGAGAGAGACAGGAGAGAGAGAGAGAGAGAGAGAGAGAGAGAGAGAGAGAGATCTTCCATCTCCTGGTTCATTCCCCCAATGGACGCAATGGCTGGGGCTGAGCCAGGCAGAAGTCAGGAGCATCTTCTGGGTCTCCTCCATGGATGCAGGGGTCCAAGAACTTGTGCCGTCTTCCACTGGTTTCGTAGGGCACACACACACACACACACACACGCACGCTCGCACGCACGCATGCAAGCGCGCCCTGGGAGAGAGTAAGGCAGCCAGAGATCTGTGGACTGATTTTCAATCTGCTGCTTCACTCTCAAAATGGAATGGCGGGGCTGGGCCAGGCTGAAACCAGGTGTCAGGAACTCCATGCGGGTCTCCCTCCTGGGTGACATGGACCCAAGTGATACGGTGGAGTACCTTGGCAGTTAAAGCCGAGGCGAGCCGGAAATCCTGTACCCCGGCAACATAACCCTATCTCTTTAACTGTCGCTCCATACGCCTGCCTTCCCAGGATGCCCCTGGCCTAGCCAGGACCAGGGCGCATGCGAAGTTCTATTTCCGGTTGGGGGTCCATCTTCCTTGTAAACGGAGGGGGACCGTGGCTGCGGCCCTTCCTCCTCAGAACGCAGTCAGAGGTACGTCACCATTTTCTGTTTTGCTGCTGTGCATTCTTACACACACTCGCCCACTCCCTTAATCGCCTAGAGGTAAGGTTTTCAGTTTTTTTTTTTCTATCATTTACAGGCAACTCCGTGGCCCAATGAGGTTTTTTTTTGTGTGTGTGTGTGTGTGTGTGTGTGTGTGTGTGTGGGTGTGGTATAGCCCGCGCCACGAGAATGTGTTTTTATTTCCTCACTGTTAAGTTTGCCCATGATATTAGTCTCTGTTTAGTGCTTTTACCTTGGCGAGAGGCAAGAACCTGGACTGGAAATTAATAGATTCATTGCTCACATCCCAAGCCCTTATGCCATCTGCTGCTGCTTTCCCAGACATGTTAGCAGGGAGCTGGATTGTAAGCAGAGCAGCTGGGACCCGAGCTGGGCTGTAGACGGAGGCTTAACCCACCGTGCTACAGCGCTGCCCCGCGGAATGTTTCCATGTGAAACAAGACACCGGCCCTAGGACTAAGGCCAACCTCTTTGGCCAGGTTAACCACTTAACCCTCAACCCCTATTTGTTGAGTTCTGTTGCAGATTTCCTCGGCTTCATAAATATGACCATGTTTTGCTCTTGGGATGTAGATACGGTGTGTGTTAATGTACCGGGGTTTGTTGCCTGGCTGTCCTCCTGGCTCCGGTTTTGCTAATGTTGATCATGGGAGGCAGCTGTGATGGCCTAACTGGTTCCTGCAACTTGTGTGTGGGGAGAACTGCATTGTATTTCAAGCTTCCAGTTTAGGGCTGTATCCCAGCCTTGCACCTGTGCAGGCATTTGGGGGAGTGAGCCTGCAAATGAGAATGGCCTGGTTCTCTCTCTCTCTCTCTTCACTTCTCAAGTAAATAAAATAAATCCCGTTTGAGTATCATGGATTAGTTTCTTAATGTAGCATTGGATTCTGTTTCTCATTTCTTTTATATAATTTGTTTTTCTTTATTTGAAAGGAAGAGACACACACACAGAGAGAGAGAGAAACAGAGACATTTCTTTCTGGGTTCATGCCCCAAATAGGCACAACAGCTGTGGCTGGTTTGGGCTGAAACAAGTAGGGAACAGGAACTCAATTACTTCAGCCGTCACCTGCTGCCTCCCACAGTGCACAACTGTAGGAATTAAGAAACAACAAAAAGTAGAGCAGGGACTTGAACCCAAGAACTCCAATATGTGCACCTGTTTATAATATAGTGCGTGGAATTTCTGCATTAGTTCTTATTAGTGAAATTGATTTACAGTTTTCTTTGTGCAACATTTGTTCTTGTATATGAAGCCTGATTAGGAGGATTTCATTCCTTTTCGTTGTTCTGGAATAAAAAATAGAGCACTTAGGACTACCTCACCTTTGAAAACTGCTGGGATCACCACGTAAAAATATTTAGGAGGAGGTCATTATTTTGTGGGATAATCCGTAGTGTTTATGTCTTATATGAAAATCGGATAACTCAATGAAAATTGTTAACTCTAACAGCATCAGTTTTTGGCAATTTGAATTTCTCTCAGAAGTTATCCATTTATTTTAGATGTTAGATTATTTCCATAAAGATTTCCTTATTAATATTTTAATTTCTTTTTAGTGGTTCCCCCTTGTTATTTTTACTTCATATGTTCCCTTTGTTATTTATTATAAAATTATTAATGTGTACATTTTCTTAACTATTTTAGTAAGCTGGAAGTTGGTTTATTGAATAGATTTTTTCTATTCTTTAGCTCATTCATTACTACTTTTCTGTTGTGATTCCTTTGTTGTCATTTTCCAGTGTCTACAATTGGAGGTTTAATTACTTTTATTTGTATCAATAGGAGGAGTTAGTGCAGTAAATTTTATTATCCTTAAGTTTTTAATTGCATCCTATAGATTCAATTATGTAGCATTTTAATTTTCCTTCTTAGTTATATGATTTGTTTGTATCCCAATTATCAACTTGAACTTGATTGGTAGATATTTGAGTCTTATTTCTTGTCATTATTATGTGCATTGCACTTTGTTTTTAGATTCTGTTATGTAATTTTATTTCATTATGATCAGAAGCTGTGTCTTTTTTATCTTATGAAACAGATGAAATAGATATTTTTGTGTGTGTCATTTTTTCTAGATGTGCAATGGACATTTAAAGAGTATGTATTCCTTATTTCAGAGTTTGATATAAAAAATGATAGTTCACTTATTATGTTTTTTAAGTCTGTTATCTTATTTGTCAACTTCTTATACTAAACATAAATTCTTCTGTGTTTATCTTTTTTGTACCACTATTTCTCTAACAGTGTATGTCTCCTTACATTTCCTGTGGCTTTTGTTTTATAAAAATGGCTGCCATGTTACCTAATGAATACATATTCATTAGTGTTTTATTGTTTCTGGAGATTTGGGACTTTAGTACCAAAAAGTGTCCTTTTTGCTTTTGATTATACTCAAATTATGTTATATAAACAATGCTATGCCCCTCTCATTTGTTTTTCATCTGCCTGAAATACATTTGTCCATCTATATATATATCCTTAGACTGTATTATTTTCAGTGTATTTTTTATACAAATGGTCTGTAGTGTATCTTACAAAACATATTGAAAATAATTTTAATAAATATTATAAGGCCATTCATGTTTCCTTTAATTGCTGATAGATTTGATTTCAGACATAATACAATATTTTATATTTTGCTTATTTTCTCATGTACTGTGTGTTTTTCCTCTAAAAAAAATTCTTTGGTATTTTATTTTCATATTTTCTGGCTTATAGGCAGATTTATGTATTTGTTTTAAAAGTTAACTTTGTATTTATTGTCACTTTAAGGCCTACATTCCATTTTCTTACATAGTAATTTACTATCTTGTTTATCAGCTTTTCTTAGTGCACTGAATGACTACCTGTAGAAAATGTTATTTTTTTCCTTTCTTCTTTATCCTCCAATTTTTACTTTGTTCCTATTTAATTATAATATATACTGTTTGAAAAAGTTTTCAACAGTCATCTCTAATTTGCTTTAGTCTAATGTGGACATTTTATATTTTTAAATGCCTGCTGTTTTTAAAAACTTCAGAAATTTATGAAGTTTCAAGTCATTAATTGGTTGCATAAATTTCATCTTTCTGTATAGTGTCAAGTAATCTATGACTCACAGAGTGAATTTGGCTCTTTAGGTAAATGAAACTTTATTGTAAGCCAGAAACTCCAGTTGGTTTTATATTGTCTAAGGCTTCCTTTTAATTTTTTTTTACTATTTTTTTTTTTTTTTGACAAGCAGAGTAGACAGAGAAAAAGGTCTTCCTTTTCCATTGGTTCACCCCCACAATGGCCGCTGTGGCCGGCGCGTTGCGGCCAGTGCGCTGCGACCAGTGCACTCTGCTGATCCGAAGCCAGGAGCTAGGCGCTTCTCCTGGTCTCCCATGCGGGTGCAGGGCCCAAGAACTTGGGCCATCCTCCACTGCACTCCCGGGCCACAGCAGAGAGCTGGACTGGAAGAGGAACAACCGGGACAGAATCCAGCGCCCCGACTGGGACTAGAACCCTGGGTGCCGGCGCCGCAGGCGGAGGATTAGCCTATTGAGCCACGGTGCTGGCCACTAATTAATTTTATTTAAAAGCAAAGAAACAAAGAGGGAGAGACAGAGGGAAAGTCTGCTGATTGACTTCCCAAATGCCCACAAAAGGGTTGGGCTAGGCTGCAGCCAGGAGTCTATGTATCCATCTGGGTCTCCCTCATGGGTGGCAGGTACTGAAATACTTAAGTCATCATCAGCTGAAATGCACATGAACCTGAAGCTGGATCAGAATTAGAGGAGTAGGACTTGAATAAGGATCTCCAATACGGAATGTGCATTTTCCATGCTGTTTCTTAACCCCCATTGCAGAGAATACCGTACTCCATCAGGCATCCTTTGCATCACAGTTTTAGACATAGATGGTTCTTTAAGTGATTCAAAAACTTAAAGTATTAACTATCCACCCATTACAGAAATTCCTTACTTGGTCTTACTCTAGTATATTCCTCCAAGAATTCTTTAATGTTGAAAACTGCCCTTAGTAATTTAAGGACAACTTAGGTGGATAGAGAATTTTTGGTTTGTAATTTTCTCAGTAAACTTTTAAATACATCCTGCTCCACTTGAATATTTTTTTAAACTTTTATTTAATGAATATAAATTTCCAAAGTACAGGTTATGGATTACAATGGCTCCCCCCCCCCCAATAATTTCCCTCCCACCCACAACCCTCCCCTTTCCCACTCCCTCTCCCCTTCCATTCACATCAAGATTCATTTTCAATTCTCTTTATATACAGAAGATCAGTTTAGTATATTATTAAGGAGAGGTTTCAACAGTTTGCCCCCACATAGCAACACAAAGTGAAAAATACTGTTGGAGTACTAGTTATAACATTAAATCACAATGTACAGCACATGAAGGACAGATCCTACAAGATATTTTTTAAAAATTTAAAAATTGTCATCCACAGTTATATATGATTTGCTGCTCATAAAACTAAAGCGTTGTTGGTTCTGTGTTTAGCTGTCCTCCTATAGGTTCCTATGGACTTTTTCCAGCCACTTCTATTGTATTCAGTATTTTGGGATGGCTCTGTAAACAGATGAAGCCAATAATGTATTAACAGTACCAACTGAGAGAAAGTATGGTTAACTGAGGTTACTGAAAACAAAAAGCAATTCAAATCAATTGGCAATCTACAAAAAGAGTTCAAGATTTTAAAAGCTATTATTAAAATTGCTATATTGGTGTACTATGCTATATTATATGTGTGTACATATTGTATGTCCACATGGGGAAATTTTATTTTGACTTGCATCCTCTGGTCTGCTTTAACACAAACCAGGAGGAAAAGAAAGCTAGGCATCAGAAGCAATGGGTGGCAGGCCTATTAATGGCTGATCTGTACAGTGATCTGCCCTCAAGGAGACCCAACAGGCAGCTCCACTGCAGTGGCTTTCAATGTGGTAAGCCTGGGCTTCAGCAGAAGTCAGCTTGTGAAGAGCCCTGGCAGCTCTGCCAAGAGTTGGATCACTGGAAATGGACCTGCCCTGGAGTCGAAGGATGCCCAGGTCAGAGCCACAGATCTTATTGGCTCTAAGCTGAAAAGCCCTTCACTCAGCCTAACTTCCAAAGTGACCACTGCAGCTGAGGGGATGGTCAAGTAGGGTCAGCAACATTGCAAGCAGAACTGTCAATTTCTTGTTAGAGATGCCACCTGCCTTTACCTAGCCAGTTCTCCTCCCAGGCCAGCTAAGTAATGAAAGTCAATAGAGTGCCTTCCCCTAGGAGGTTCACACCTCCCTTAGGATGTACCCCATGTGAAGAGATAGATAGGTCTGGGCCTCTTAACTTACAAGGCCTAAAGCCCACCAGATTATTATCAAGCCCCTTCTGTCAGGTTCTATTTGCCTCTCAATCAGAAAACTTAATTGTAGCTTAGACAGCACCTTTTTTTAGCTCCTCTAATAATGACTCTGTCCTTTGTTCTAGACCCTGTCTAGAGCACTTGGGCCTCATTCCTTTGTAATCATAACCTCTACCACCAATGGCTCTACTCCCAACCTGTGTGTACTGATGGTCCTCTTCCCCACTTAATGCTGTATAATTGTTCAAACCTGGTAAATGCCACTCTTAGGATCATTGGTTACTATCCTCACTCTGTCTTTTATGACCTTGTCTAAATATGATCAGAGTCGGCAAACTTGAAAGGCTTCCATAGCCTTGGCAACCCATGACGACAGCCTAGGGTGGTTACTGGCGCTATAAACTAGAGTGTCAATTAGTTGGGTGAACAACAGGAGCCACTGTGCACTTGCTCCTCATGTGGGATCTCTGTCCTTAATGTGCTGTACATTGTGACTTAATGCTATAACTAGTACTCAATCAGTATGTTTCACTTTGTGTTTCTATGTGGGTGCAAACTGTTGAAATCTTTATACTAAATTGATCTTCTGTATATAAAGAGAATTGAAAATTAATCTTGATGCAAATGGAAGGGGAGAGGGAGCGGGAGAGGGGAGGGTTGCGGGTGGGAGGGAAGTTATGGGAGGGGGAAACCATTGTAATCCATAAGCTGTACACTGGAAATTTATATTCATGAAATAAAAGTTAAAAAAAAAAGAAAAAAATGACTGATTTTCTATGCAATTTCCAATTTAAAACCAAGGTTTTTTTTTTCATTTTCAATTATCTTTATATACAGAAGATTGATTCAGTATATACTGAGTAAAGATTTCATCAGTTTGCACCCACACAGAAACACAAAGTGTAAAAATACTATTTCAGTACTAGTTATAGCATTACTTCACATTGGACAACACATTAAGGACAGATCCCACATGAGAAGTAAGTACACAGTGACTCCTGTTGTTGACTTAACAATTTGACACTCTTGTTTATGGCCTCAGTAATCCCCCTAAGCTCTAGTCATGAGTTGCCAAGGCTATGGAAGCCTTTAGGGTTCGCCGACTTCGATCTTATTCTGACAGGGTCATAGTCAAAGTGGAAGTTCTCTCCTCCCTTCAGAGAAAGGTACCTCCTTCTTTGATGGCCCCGTTCTTTCTACTGGGATCTCATTCACAGAGATCTTTCATTTAGGTCTTCTTTTTTTTTTCCAGAGTGTCTTAGCTTTCCATGCCTAAAATACTCTCATGGGCTCTTGAGCCAGATCCGAATGCGTTAAGGGCTGATTCTGAGGCCAGAGTGCTATTTAGGACATCTGCCGTTCTATGAGTCTGCTGTGTATCCCGCTTCCCATGTTGGATCGTTCTCTCTCTTTTTTGATTCTATCAGTTAGTATTAGCAGACACTAATCTTGTTTGTGTGATCCCTTTGACTCTTAGACCTATCAGTGTGATCAGTTGTGAACTGAAGTTGATCACTTGGACTAGTGAGATGGCATTGGTACATGCCACCTTGATGGGATTGTATTGGAATCCCCTGGCACGTTTCTAACTCCACCAGTTGGGTCAAGTCCGATTGAGCATGTCCCATCTCTTCCCTCTCTTATTCCCACTCTTATATTTAACAGGGATCACTTTTCATTTAAAATTAAACACCTAAGAATAATTGTGTGTTAATTACAGAGTTCCACAAATAGTACTAGAACAAAACAAAACAAAAATACTAAAAGGGATAAAGTATTACATTGTACATCAACAGGACAAGAGCTGATCAAGTCACTGTTTCTCACAGTGTCCATTTCACTTCAACAGGTTTCCCCTTTGGTGCTCAGTTGTCGCTTATCAGGGAGAACATATGATATTTGTCCCTTTGGGATTGGCTTAATTTTTGGCTTGAATTTGTTAAAAAATTGTTAAAAATGTTTGAGGATGAGGCAGAGAAGAGAAGAGGGTTGCAGCCAGAAAGAAGAGAAACTGCTTCCAACTGTGATTTCATTCTGTGAGAGTTTATGACAGCCATGAGTAGGTCAGGAGCTCAATCTAGGCCTCTCACATGGGTGGCAGGAACCCAGTTAAGTCAGTCTTCGCTGCTGCCTCCCAGAGTCTGTATTGACAGAAAGCTGGAGTTAGGAGTCAGAACTGGGGATCAAACCCAGGTACTCAGATCTGGGAAGTGTGCATCTTAACTGGCATCTTGACCGCTAGAATAAATGCTCACCCCTCACTAAAGCATTTTGGTAAGTATTATGCTAGTCCAACTTTTTTTAAACCATTGTTAGTTATTTGATTTTTCTTGCCTCAAGTTCCCTAGGAACTAAACTTCATCTTTGAAACCTTATAGTTTTGCTATAATATATATGGGAGTTTATCATTCCTGGTAATTTTTCCAAGTACTTAGTAAGCCCATTCCATTTCTACATCCTAGTCTTTTTCTATTTTTGTGTATTTTCATTCGACATAGTTTCATGTAATAACCCTGTGTCATTTTTCTGTTCTCTTCTTGTGAAGAAATCCAATAATGTAGATATCATTTGTTCTTTGCTTTCCCTTCCATTATTTTTTCTGTTGATTCTTTCTGCGTAATTTTTTCTTGTTATTGGTTTCTTTTTTTTTTTATTTTTTTTTTAAACTTTTATTTAATGAATATAAATTTCCAGTGTACAGCTTATGGATTACAATGGCTTCCCCCCCCCCCATAACTTCCCTCCCACCCACAACCCTCCCCTCTCCCGCTCCCTCTCCCCTTCCATTTGCATCAAGATTCACTTTCAATTCTCTTTATATACAGAAGATCAATTTAGTATAAAGATTTCAACAGTTTGCACCCACATAGAAACACAAAGTGAAACATACTGATTGAGTACTAGTTACAGCATTAAATCACAATGTACAGCACATTAAGGACAGAGATCCCACCTGAGGAGCAAGTGCACAGTGGCTCCTGTTGTTGACCCAACAAATTGACACTCTAGGTTATGGCGCCAGTAACCATCCTAGGCTGTCGTCATGAGTTGCCAAGGCTATGGAAGCCTTCCAAGTTCGCCGACTCTGATCATATTTAGACAAGGTCATAAAAGACAGAGTGAGGATAGTAACCAATGATCCTAAGAGTGGCATTTACCAGGTTTGAACAATTATACAGCATTAAGTGGGGAAGAGGACCATCAGTACACACATGTTGGGAGTAGAGCCATTGGTGGTAGAGTAGAGGTTATGATTACAAAGGAATGAGGCCCAAGTGCACTAGACAGGGCCTAGAACAAAGGACAGAGTCATTATTAGAGGAGCTAAGAAAGGTGCTGTCTAAGCTACAATTAAGTTTTCTGATTGAGAGGTTCTATGAACCTGATAGAAGGGGCTTGATAATAATCTGGTGGGCTTTAGGCCTTGTAAATTCAGAGGCCCAGACCTATCTATCTCTTCACATGGGGTATATCCTAAGGGAGGTGTGAACCTCCTAGGGGAAGGCACTCTGTTGACTTTCATTACTTGGCTGGCCTGGGAGGAGAGCTGGCCAGGTAAAGGCAGGGGGCATCTCTAACAAGAAATTTACAGTTCTGCCTGCAATGTTGCTGACCCTGCTTGGCCGTCCCCTCAGCTGCAGTGGTCACTTTGGAAGTTGGGCTAAGTGAAGGGCTTTTCAGCTTAGAGCCAATAAGATCTGTGGCTCTGACCTGGGCATCCTTCGACTCCAGGGCAGGTCCATTTCCAGTGATCCAACTCTTGGCAGAGCTGCCAGGGCTCTTCACAAGCTGACTTCTGCTGAAGCCCAGGCTTACCACATTGAAAGCCACTGCAGTGGAGCTGCCTGTTGGGTCTCCTTGAGGGCAGATCACTGTACAGATCAGCCATTAATAGGCCTGCCACCCATTGCTTCTGATGCCTAGCTTTCTTTTCCTTCTGGTTTGTGTTAAAGCAGACCAGAGGATGCAAGTCAAGGGAGTGCCCGTGTCCCATCTCTAATCTTCAGTGGCCTGAACTACAAGTCTATAGTCACAGGCATGTTCTGTAGTAGTTTTTCTAAGGTAGACAATGCCCATGAGGAAAATTATATTCTCACTTTAAAACTTTCTTTCCCTTTGGTCTGAAAGGGAGGTTTTTTCTACTTACTGTATACTTCGCTGATGGCGAAGTGAATCTAGCTATGAGATTATTATTTGAGTTCTTATTTTGGCTATGCTATTGCAGAAAAATGTTAGCCATCTCTTTTATGAGGTCTAAAGATTAAATTGTGCATCCTACAGATTCCTTCATAATAGAATTAGTTTCCTACCTTGAAGAGAATAGAGAAATGAAAGAACAAGTTGGGCTTAGAATAGAGAAATGAGGGAGCAAGTCCTAGATCGCTTGCTGACAATAGCAATATCACATGAATACTTAGCAAACTGTTTCAACCATTAGATAACAACTTAAGAAAACATTTACCAGAAGGTCCAATGCCTTCTATTAATTTTAAGAATCATGTATTTGAAAACACCTCTTAAATATCTAACATGGTGTAGTTTGTTTAACCAGTAAACTTAAGCACAACCATATAAAATGTTTTTAGTTTCTACCAACAAGTTTAAAACATATGATACACAGATTCAGGTCACACAAATTAAAATGTATCTTTGATTGATTTTAGCAGCTTAAATTTATGGACAATCTTATCTATAAGCCATTTAAAATAAAACTCTTAATAAAATTTCCCCATGTGGACATACAATATGTACACACATATAACATAGCATAGTAGACCAATATAGCAATTTTAATAATAGCTTTTAAAATCTTGAACTCTTTTTGTAGAATGCCAATTGATTTGAATTGCTTTTTCTTTTTAGTAACCTCAGTTAACCATACTTTCTCTCAGTTGGTACTGTTAATACATTATTGGCTTCATCTGTTTACAGAGCCATCCCAAAGTACTGAATACAATAAAAGTGGCTGGGAAAATTCCATAGGAACCTATAGGAGGACAGCTAAACACAGAACCAACAACGCTTTAGTTTTATGAGCAGCAGATCATATATAACTGTGGATGACAAAAGACTTTAAGTCGCCATGTTTAAAATTATAAACTCATCAACCAACAAGAGGCACTTGCTTACTTCACAGTATTTTTGAAAGCACCTGTAGGATTTTACAAGTATTTAACCCTTTAAGCCTCTGGGGCTTTCTCATTAAGATAACTATCATGTCTAGTAACACAAGATCATTAGACTTTTTAATTCTCAAACATTTGTATTAATAGCATTTTCCATTATAGAAACTTAAAGTCTGGTACCACATCACATCTTGACAGTCCTTCTAATATACTCCAAATAGACTGATTAGTTGGTGTCTCTATAAGATGAGAGACATAGGTCCTTCGATTTTTTCAGTTGGGCCCAAACTGGAAAAACCAAAGTCCAGGATTTACTGGAAATTTTAGAGACCAGATTGTTTGAAACTTTGATTTTTTGAATGCCTGTCAAGAATGCCAAGAAGGCTCAAAATCCAAAATATCTGGTTGAAATAAGATTCCTTAAAATCATGACATAACATAGACCAAATTTGATCATTGTTACAAGGTGATTATTCAAATTTTTGAAAAAAGCACATATTTAAATAACCCATAGCTCTTAATAAAAATTCAGCTGTTTTTGAACAATTAGAATTGAACAGACATCAAGAGAACATAATAGATTACTTTAACACATTGCTTTAACAGAGCATCAGAGTTTAATTCTATGTCAAAGAGAAATTGAGCTTTCTGTGATCTTTTGCTGTGAGGTTTCCTTCCTTTACCTTCTTTCATATTGGTGACCATGTTTCTGTGTTTCTGTGTATAAGACATCTTTAAGCATCTTTTGCAGGGCAGGATGAGTGGCAACAAATTCTTTCAGTTTCTGCTTGCTATGAAAAGTCTTAATTTCACCTTGATTCACAAATGAGAGCTTTGCAGGATATAGTATTCTGGGCTGGCAGTTTTTCTCTCTTAGTACCTGGGCTATGTCTCGCCATTCCCTTCTAGCTTGTAGGGTTTCTGATGAGAAGTCTGCTGTGAGTCTAATTGGAGATCCTCTAAGAGTGATCTGACGTTTCTCTCTTGCACCTTTTAGGATCTTTTCTTTATGTTTCACTGTGGTGAGTTTGATTACAACATGTCGTGGTGAGGATCTCTTTTGGTCATGTTTATTAGGGGTTCTATAAGCTTCCTGTACTAAGATGCCTCTGTCCTTCTCCAAACCTGGGAAATTTTCTGCTAGTATCTCACTGAAAATGCCTTCTAATCCTTTCTCCCTCTCCATGCCTTCAGGAACTCCTAGAACCCGAATGTTGGGTTTTTTAATAGTATCCTGTAGATTCCTGACAATATTTTTTAGGTTTCTAATTTCTTCTTCTTTTCTTTGGTTTGCCTGTTTCCTTTCCTGTTCTCTGTCTTCTAAGTCTGATATTCTCTCTTCTGCTTCGCCCATTCTGTTTGTAAGGCTCTCTAATGTGTTTGTCATTTGCTCTATTGAACTCTTCATTTCATTATGATTTCTAGTCACTATCAGAGTTTCTTGTTCCACTAGTTGTTTCATTTCATTTTGATTCCTCCTTAATATTTCACTTTCACGAGAGAGATTTTCTATCTTGTCCATGAAGGATTTCTGTAGTTCAAGAATTTGTTTTTGAGAACTTGTTAATGTTCTTATCAATTTTTTTAGATCCGCTTCTTGCATTTCTTCGATCTCATCATTTTCATAATCTTGAATTCGGGTGTCTTTTTCATTTGGGGGCGTCATAATGTCTTCCTTGTTCTTGTTACCTCGGTTTTTGCGTTCGTTGTTTGGCATGTTGGAGATATTTGGTTTCTTCACTGTGGTGTTTTTTCTTGTTATACTATGGCTCTATATTAAGTGGATTGTCTGCTTTCGGTGGAGCCTTAGAGGCTTGAGATGAGTGTGGACTGAGAGCTGTGTTTGGTTCCTCCGGGTTGAGGGTGTGTCAAAGATGACACTCCCAGGTTAGGTGTGGTAAATCTCTTTCTTTCTTTTTTTGATTCAAAAGGGAAGTAATTCCGCACAGCTGAACGTAATTGGAGGTAGTTAGCAGGCGAATGATATACCCACAGGAGCCAGAGATCAGAAGCTCTTTCCCAAGGACCACACAGGGAATCTCTGCTGCCCTCAGTGTGGGCTCCAATTCTCCTGAAATCTCCCACTGGGTTGCCAAGTTAGATGCTAATCTCCTGTTATTTCACCCCTCCCCACAGAGTCAGGTTTTTCTGCTAGGCTCAGGGCTGGTGCAGACCTGAGGTCGCCCTGCTTATGACGTATGTCCAAAATGGCGCCTGCTCTGTCTTGCTCGCCTTTGAGAGGTGAGCGGAGAGAGAGAAACTTGTGTCCGTATCAGTCACTTTTTTTTATTTTTTTTCTCTCTCTTCTAGTTAGCCTGGTGAACTTTTCCCCACGGAGTTTCAAGCCTCGTTCCCTCTAGCCTCCTCTTTCCGCTTGCCTGCTGGTATCTCGGGCTATGGAGGTTCGGCTCACCTCGCGTTCCAGCGCTGGTGCGTTGAGTCTGCCGCTGGTGTCCCGAACTTGGGCTCCCACGCTCTCCACGCAGGTCCACTGTGAATCACTAGTTCCGGAAGAGTTTCCTCTGCTGTTTCATCCCCTACTCTTCCTTGGCCCTGCAGTATCTCCACTTATATTAAACTTTCTCTCCCCCCGGACTAAGTGTGCTTCCTGCCTATTCCGCCATCTTGCCGCCTCCGTTATTGGTTTCTTTGGTTGGTTAACTGTCTTCTGTGCTCATTCTAAAATTTTAATTTGGGTAATTTCTTCCCTGAGAAAATGTTATTTATTCTCTTGAACCCTGAGATTTTTTTTTTATCTCAGCTATTTTATTCCTAAATTCAGTCATCTTTACTTTTTGGGTTTTTTATTCTGACTTTTCAGTTTCTGTTTCAAGATGATGTGCCATATTTTAAAGTATTTTTTAGTATATTTCATGTTTGAAATGAAGATTATCATTTTCTCCTGTTTCATGCTTATTTTTTCCTTGTTTTAACTTCTCCCCAGGAATTCTCCAAGGACTTCGCCTTCACTAGTTTTTGCTATAATGACGTGCTTTATATGATTTCTTATTTACTAACAAACTTTTCTATCAGTACAGCAAAACCCAGGTACTTCGGGGTTTGTTTACTTTTTGTATTGTGAGGAAGAAGTTGTGAATTCTACACTTTTGTGCTATTTCCACATGCAGTAGCCTAAATCTCTCTTCTTCCTTCCTTTTGTCTCCTCCATAATATCTAGGTTAAGACTGCCCCCCACTTTTTTTTTAAAAAAAAGAAGTGATTCTTTTCTTTTTAAAATATTTATTTGAAAGTCAGAGTTACACAGAGAGGAGAGACAGAGAGAAAGAGAGAGAGAGAGGGAGAGAGGGAGAGAGGTCTTCCATCGGATGGTTCACTCCCCAATTGGCTGCAATGCCAGAGCTGTGCCGATCCCAACACGGGTGGGGGGCTCAAGGATGTGGGCCATCTGCTGCGGCTTTCCCAGGCTGTAGCAGAGAGCTGGATCAGAAGAGGAACAGCCAATCTGGCACCCATATGGGATGCCATTGTTTCAGGTCAGGCCATTAACCACAGTGCCGGCCCCTGACTGCTCCCTTTCAATTGTGCTTATCACTATAAATCAACTTGCTTTTCTAAAATCACTTACATGACACTGTTTAGAATGTTTGGCCTCTAATGACTGAAAACTGAAATTCTTTGTAGCTTATAGACTAATATGATGGGGGTTTTTAAAAATATTTTCAAATGTAAGGTGTAGTTCATCTTTTTGATGGATGCTGCACATGGCTCTCAAATCTTTTCCCTAGTGTCTCAATGCCCTGGCTTCCTCGTGGTTTTTCTTTTCCTGCATTAATGTTTGTTGCCAGATGAAGGCAGTTAGGTGTCCGTTAGAACTTGGAACTGGTATGCATTTGCTTTCTTTTTCCTCATCTTTTGTACTTTTATATTCCTGTGTTCAGGTGACACTGCAAGTTTGGTGTTGCATAGAATTTCTGTGGATATGGAGTTGTTTCACATCATCTAAGGAAAAGGTGGTGGAAGACAGTATGTGTTGGGGCTGGCGCTGTGGCACACTAAGTTAATCCTCTGCCTGCAGTGCCGGCATCCCATATGGGTGCTGGGTTCTGGTCCTGTTGCTCCTCTTCCAGTCCAGCTCTCTGCTGTAGCCTGGGAGGGCAGTGGAGGATGGCCCAAATGCTTGGGCCCCTGCACCTGCATGGGAGACCAGGTAGAAGCACCTGGCTCCTGGCTTCGGATAGGTGCAGCTCTGACCGTTGCGGCCATTTGAGGAGTGAACCAATGGAAGGAATGGTAGCAAGGAGGGAAGGCCTACACTTCCGGGAATGGAGAGGCTACTTCCAGGGAAGAAAGTCCTTGTCAGGGTCCCTGTGGGTGCCTAAAGGTCAACCAATGAGGATCAGACCCGCCTCAACCTTTAACCCCCATGCCCTAAATCTATAAAAGGAGCTCTCCCAATCTCTGACGTGCAACTTCCCTGGCCCCCGCTCTGTTGCTCTGTTGGGACCGGGGAACTTCACGAGGGAGTGGAACCCCAATAAAAGCCTGTGAATTAATTGATTTGTCTGCCTGGGAAGATTTGTTATGCGCCGGACACCTTGCAAGGAAGACCTTTCTCTCTCTCTTTCTCTCTCTCTCTCTCTCACTGTCTGTAACTCTACCCATCAAATAAATAAATAAAATCATAAAAAATAAAAGTATGTTACATCTCCTGTATTGACTAAAGACAGTTTGTTTACACATATCCTTCACCTTGTTTATATCAGATTTGATAGTTATCTCACATTGATTTATACTATTTTTAAATCACTCAGTTAAATGCCTAATTGTCCTCACTCACTGACTTTTTCTAAAATATCAGAGTTTTAAAACATAATTGAGTATTAAAATACTTATGAAATTTTAATACTGAGCATTACAAAGCTATCTACATTTCATTGCATATTAAAAGCAGATGCTTTCAAAATGTTGTTTACTTGTATTTTCAAGGCAAAGTGTAATGGAGTTCTTTAGAAAATTTCTCATTCACAGGCTGACACTGCTTTTCCCTTATTTATACCTCAAAGGTGACATAAACAAAGGTGTCAGAATCACTAAGAAAATTTTAATCTAGTTCTTCAAAAATATTAAAGCCTTCCGCAAAAACTTTGAACTATTCATTAAGAAGAAATTCAAGAGAAGAGAGTATATGCAGTTTACTTTGAAGGATTTTCCAGAAATATATCCTGAGTCATATTTTCAAACTTAACACTTTATTGTGAAGTGCAGTCCCAGATAGGACAGAATGAGGGGAAAAAGAAAATGAAGAAAGGTTGAGAAGAGTAAAGAATAAAAACACCCACGAGGAGAAACACCCAGGAGGAGATGCATTATTGACCAGGTATATCCCCCATAAAGTCTTTGCTGCTTCTATCAGTCAAAAGGAAAGATAAGCTCTTTGTCTATGGGTTCCTTCCTGTTTTATGCCTTTCATCAGGACTTCTATTTATGTTACTTGACCCTCTCAGGCTGCTGTGGGGAAGCCAGAGCTTTAGTGCCTCTGATTTGCTTGGCCCCAAACTCTTTTATCTTGCTGCTGCTCTTGATTCCTTTTCAGATGAATGGTGTGGCTCACTAGCAACACTTTTTTTTTTTTTTTTTTTTTTGACAGGCAGAGTGGACAGTGAGAGAGAGAGAGACAGAGAAAGGTCTTCCTTTGCCATTGGTTCACCCTCCAATGGCCGCCGCAGCCATGTTGATCCAATGGCAGGAGCCAGGTGCTTCTCCTGGTCTCCCATGGGGTGCAGGGCCCAAGCACTTGGGCCATCCTCCACTGCACTCCCTGGCCATAGCAGAGAGCTGGCCTGGAAGAGGGGCAACCGGGACAGATTCTGGTGCCCCGACTGGGACTAGAACCCAGTGTGCTGGCACTGCAAGGCAGAGGATTAGCCTATTGAGCCACGGTGCTGGCCTCTAGCAACACTCTTATATTGAGTCACATCAGTAGAGTCACCTTGGGAATGCCTTCAGCTGTCACTGGGCCACCTCTATTCCAGAACCAAGACAGCAAGCATTATATTGACAAGGTCAGGCAAAGCTGATCTCCTTTGGAGACCTGTTTATAATGGCATACAAAATAGTTTGTGTGACAAATTGGCTGTGTTAACTTGTAATTTCTAGAAGGGTGACAGAAAGGCTGATGAGTTATATGTTATAGCTATATAGGAATAAGAGGTTTTGGGTTCTACCAGAAGTGGGGTGACTATAGAGAATTTTAATGTACTGTATGTTTATTTAAAATATCTACAAAATAGAATTTTGTATGTTTTCATTATAACCAAATGTTAAATGCTGGAAAGTATATATTTACCTTGATTGACTATTATACAGTATATACATGTAAGAAATCATCATATGGTACCTCATCAATATACAGTTTTATGTATTTTATAGTTTTATAAATATATCCATATATTTATAATATATATAAATTTAAATAGTGTATATATTTATTATACAGTTACATGTAAGACTTTTTTTTTTTTGACAGGCAGAGTGGACAGTGAGAGAGAGAGACAGAGAGACAGAGAGAAAGGTTTACCTTTTGCCATTGGTTCACCCTCCAATGGCCGCCGCGGCCAGCGCGTTGCAGCCAGTGCATTGCGCTGATCCGAAGGCAGGAGCCAGGTGCTTCTCCTGGTCTCTCAAGAGGTGCAGGGCCCAAGGACTTAGGCCATCCTCCACTGCACTCCCGTGCCACAGCAGAGAGCTGGCCTGGAAGAGGGGCAACCGGGACAGAATCCGGCGCCCCGACCGGGACTAGAACCCAGTGTGCTGGCGCCGCTAGGCGGGGGATTAGCCTGTTGAGCCACGGCGCCAGCCGTAAGACTTTTTAATAATAAAAATTCAATATTCATTATGCTCAAAAAGAAACATGTTCTCAATAGTGAATGATTATATAATATATAATTATATATTTTTAAAATATCAGAAACCTAAGGACCTATTTGTAAAATACTTCAGACTTTGTTAATCATACTTATTCAGAACAGAATGAAAGGCTTTGGAGTTAGTTCTTTCTTGTTCTCAAATATATGTGTATAGAGACATACTAATTCTGTATGTTATTTCTGTATGGCAACATATTTTATATACTAACATAATAATATACTGCTGTAATGCTGATGAATTTTTATTGTGTGTAAGCAAAGATAGTGGTATAATTTTCTTTTTCAAAAACTCTCCTAGCCCTATTTAGATAAGTTAATCTCGACTTAGAGAATGATATGTTTATGGTTTCTCCCCAAATAGTGATTCATTCTATGCAATAATAGAATGATTTTCCTTGAATGTTCTGTTGTACTCATTTGAGTAAACCAGATAGACTAATTTTCTATTTGGAATTTTTAAAACACAAATCAATTTTAATTATGTTATAGAAATAAAAGTGTTACCTAAGTGTTCATAATTTCAATTTTTAAAGATATAAGAACATACTGCCGTATTGTAATTATGTAGGAAATTTAATCCCATTTGACTGAAATGGAAAAGAGTATCTAGTAGGGCTTAAATGATACAACAAATAAGAAAGCTACAGCCTTTTCTGAAGGATATGCTGTGCTCTGGATTTGTTTCTGTTCACTTGATATTGATGTCAGTGGAAAAGACGTTTCTAGAGCAGGAGAGAACCAAAGCAAACAAAATGAAATTATGCGATGCTGAAGAACTGTTTACCGGACCTTTCTGTTTTGTTAATATGGTACCTGACTTCAAACTTACGCTATTTAAATATGTTTAAATGATTTTCGAGAGCAAGGAGAATGTTTTCAATAGATAAACTTCACTTGCAGAAATAATTCACTAATTCTCTCTTGCCCAAAGCAGAGTCAAAGTTGTCTTTTTTTCAATTACCGAAAAATTTCTTATGTACATTTGTTCTTACTCTATATTCAGTTTTATTTTGCATGTTTCGATTCCAGACTCTTGCAAAATAATATAAATAGCCTAATGCAATATTAAATTAAAAAACTTCATCCTTTTCCCAAACTGTATCATCGCTGTAGACTACTTTAAAAGAATCACTAATTTTATTGCTTGAGTAACTAGAATATTTTAGTTTTATTTCCTCTTTTTCTCTCAATCAAGCAGAGTACCAGTATTATTGTTTCATAAACAATTTTAATTTGATTTACCAAGGTGTGTCTTAACGTCATTATTTAGTATTCCATTATGTTTCTTGGACTTTGCTCTAAGTTAATTTTATTCTTTCCAGAGTCCTTTAGAAACTGTTTTAATGAGGACTCATTACTGAGATGGTCTTAGCTTTTTAGATGGTCTAAAAATGCCCTAGCTTATTCTTTTTTTGTTTTTGTTTTTGTTTAGGGTATGTATTTTGAGACTGAACATGAATTATTTTGATAATTTGAGTATAATCTTCCATTGTTGGTTTTTATCAGTTGACAAATTATCTCTTAAGCCAATCATTTTTCCTGTCTATTTTAGGATTTGTGTGTGTGTGTGTGTAGTTGCTTTAAGATTGTCTTGGCTCTATGTTTGTACATACAGATGTGTGGGTGTGTACATGCACATGTGTGTGTGTCTGTATATTTTATATCTAGTTACAGGTAGGGTTAAATCATAATTAAGGAACCAGCTTTGAATTGTCATTGGGAATTTATGAATATCATCATATCAAATATTGCCTTTTATTCTTTTGTTTTCCCTTTCTCCTGTGACATTGTCATTAAGCAATTGATAAATTTCTCATTTTGCATCACATATCTCTGAATTTCTCTGAGAAAATTGGATAACTCTGAGCAAAAGAGTAGTGTCGTGCAGAATAAGGAGTCCTAAGCATTCATCATGACACCATCAGTGTTTTATAGGGCCTAACAAATGGGTGCAAGTGAATGTACCATTTACAAATGGTACAAATAAAAATAATTCGTGATACTAGACTGAGTTTCCTAGAAGCTTATCTAAAAGTATAGAATAAAAAATATTAAAACTATGTGGAAAGGGATTTGGGAGCAATAGCCACAGGACCTAGCATCTATGTAACAATACATGTGAAGGGTGAAAATAGGATGAACGTGATTATACAAAGGCAAATAAATGTGTACTCAACTGTAGAAAGCCTGAACTGTGTAGCATGAAAATGCTTTTCCAAAGCCAGGAAAAATTATGAGGAAACCTGTGAATCACAGTATATTCTATTTAATCCTTTAAGTCTAGTGAAAATTAAAAGTCGTTCATGGCTCTAAGAGAAGGATATCATAGGAGAAGAATCATGCCTTGCTGTTTGGGATTTCTCATATGCATACTGAGATGCTGGAAGTCTATGAGAAACATGCTACAGACATCTGAGAAGAATCCTAGCAACCGTGGACTCAAAGTAAGCTAGATACAGAGATATTTGAGGATATCCGCAAATATATTAAAAAATAATAAATATGATAACTGTTTTAAAGAAGAACACGATTGATACACAAATCCAGGAACATCTGAGGTTGAAACACTGAAACCAATGAACCTAAGGACTCATGACACAAGGAGATCTACTAAAGTCAGTCAGGAAAATACAACAATAAACAAAACAGGACCAAAAGAAAAGGCTGTATGCCAAGTGGCATATTAATCACTGGGCCAAAATGTCCACCCCAGCAACAGTATTTTAACTCATTTTGCAAATTAAAGAAGTGTTATTTCAGAAAGGAGCTGATGTTCTCTCTGCCTTTTTTCTTTATAGGACATTTTATAATTCTATGACAAATGAATACAAAAAAAATTTCAAATCAGACATGAAAGAGTGGGCATTCCTACTGAACTTATAAAAGTTTTGAAAAATGAATCCTGTGAGCCAATAAATGATAAATAGTTGAAAACATAGATTAGATAAATTCCTAGAAAAACACAAGCTGTAAAACTGAGGAAGAAATAGAAAATATGAACAGACATATAAGAAATAGAGATTAAATTAATAAATTTATTCTTTAAAAATTCACCAGTACATCAGTTTGGTTCTGGGATTTTCTTTGTGGAGAGTGTTTCTAATTCTCATTACTAATTCTGATATTTTTAGTGAATATATAATTGCTTTATTTATAAATATATTAGCCACTAGTAAAGAAGTTAGAATTTAACTGACACATTAGGAAAATCATTTATTACAGATACAGGACATATTGCATTTGTACTACAGTGTGCTACTACTATATTAAACAGCCTTATGAATCAATGCTAAAAACCATCAGAACAGAAATAAGTGGGGGAAAAAACTGGCAAAGTTCAGGGGAAAAAAGCCCAATCATATTATTACAATTCCAGATAGAAAAATTTACACACTGCAAAAGAGTTCTTGAGGACTATTTGCAATTATACATTTGAAGTCTGTTAGTGACTTAGTTGGATTTCTTTGTTTTGACAAGTTGAGAAAACACTTGCTCTTTTTGTCAAGTGTTATACTTTCTTATTGAGGCTCTCAATTGGAGAGAGTTACTTGCTTATTTTAATATCTCTCTTTCCCCACCTCATCTCATTTATTTTATATGGGGAATGTAATAATAACAATATATTGGTTGTTACAACACAGGCCAAAACTGTATGATGACACAAATATTATGGATAATCATTCTTCACTCATATAGAGTCTCCCCAAGATGTTTTAAGGTAGTGTGTCTCAAAACGATGATAGATAAATTCAGACCCTCTCCTCTTTGACTCTTTTGTCTACACCAAGGTGCTTCCAATATCTCAGTTGTCAGCTGTGTCAAGCTATCAAGCAAGTGACACAGGAAATGTTTGTGAACAGAGAAGTGAAACACCTCAAATTTTTCTTTAAAATGGACACAGATGTTTATTATTTAATTAATTTATCTACCTGCAAGGCAGAGAGAAGGAAAGATTGAGAGAGAAGATCTACTTAGTGCTTCACTCTCCAAATACCTCCAATAGTTGGGGCCGTGACAGGAGGATACTAGGAGCCTCGAACTCAATTCAGCTATTTCATGTGGTAAGTGGTAAGCAGGAACCCAAACCCTTTAGGCATCACCAGTTGTTTCTCAGAGTAGGTATTAACAGGAAGCTAGAATAGGGAACAGAGCCAAAACTCAAACCCAGGCAAAACATAACTTCTGATCACCATTTGTTTTCTAACCTTTAGCATGTGTCCCATCCCCATTACTTTGTAAGACATGGGTATGTGTAGTTTAGCTCTCCATGAGAAAGAAGAAACAGTCTTTGTAAACATTTTGCCTCTCTCTGCCACAGGGTAAAAGGAAAATTATGCTCAAAGGGAAATGTTTCAACAACACATATTAGTGTTTTTCTTTGATTGTTATGAATTTAAATTTATGCTATGTAGCACCCACTACATATGATAAGTCAGTTGTAAACCTAAAAATTCAAATTATTCATGCTTGATTTAAAATTTTTCTATTTCTTGCTGTGCTTTATTCAGCCTCTGCTCTGTAAAAGACATGTACTTCTTAAAAAACAACCTTATTTTACCTATTCAGTCATAACTTATTTGACTACCACCAAAAATATTTTATCTCATTATTGCTTTATCTTTTGAATTTTTTATCATTAAAAAGACTTGATGTGTAAGTTCTATTATATAAAAATGTTTTCCCAATTATTTGCTTATTTCAGATACTTAACTAATTCAGATGTTTGTTTGAATTCTAAAAGAATATGCATGATTTTATGCATGATCCATAAAGACCAATTGTGAATCAAGAGAACAATTGGTAAATTATATAATGTTTGTCTTTTTTGACTCCACAGTAAATCTCTGAATATTTAAATGTTGTAAAATATGTTTATAGTTTATTAAAAATAGTATAAGCCTATGTGTTTTTAAAATGAAGTGATACCTAACACTACAATGAAAAACAACTTGCTTATGTTCCTGTTTCTATCACAACTCCTGTCTCTCAGAGTGGAAACCTTTAAATGGCTGGTTTCTTCTTGCAGATTTTTTTTTTTTATAAATAGTGTTTCCACTATTACTTTATCCAAATGCTCAAATAAATCTACTGTGTAATTGTCAAAATTTTTGCCAAAAGCAAACCCTGTGAACATCTAGTTGTGTAATCCTCTGAAGCCCTCTCCCACCCATCCATGAAAATCACACAAATGCTCAGTTCTCAAATGTCAAAATAAATTTTCCCTGCTTTAGGCAGGTGCCCACTTGTAAACCTGGGGATTTCTTTTGCCCCTTTCTTTCGTATAGGTTATAAATCTGTGCACTCGTTTTGTAAGATCTGGTCCTAAAGGGAAGGTAGGGGTGTCACAGTTGATTTGCAGGGTTTTGTCAACCCTCTAGTTGTCAACATGTAACTTAATAGTAGCCTTGTATAGTCATTTGGCTCTTGGATCTGGAATATACCATATTCAAATTGTTCATAAAATAAACTTCGTGTACTCTGCCAGTGTAGGAAAGAAGCATTGGTACTTTATGATTTCCAAGGGGCAAGAGGATCTTGAGAGTCCTGCTGTGTGTATTCAGGTTTTTGACAAGTCTTCCCATCTCAGCTTTCTGCAGTACTAATTTCCCCCCCACCCACCGAGACTTTAGGGGGCTCTGTGGAGCATTTTTGTGTTGAGTTCATTGGAATTCCACAAGACACTGCTTCCTAAACCAGTTTCCACTCTCCTACTTTCCTTTTGGCCTTTATATGTTATTGAAATATGAATAAGGTGGTGTTAACATTATAACAAACCATGATTTACATAGCATGGAAACATAAGTATATTAATAATTAGTTAAGGACACCTGTGTCGCAGAAAACTAGTGCTCCCAAGAAAGTGTGTAGGGCAATGAGGGGAGGAAATTGCCATTTGTCTTGTCCTCCAGTTGTTGGTTGACATAAAGCTTAGCATCTGTTAGGTATTTATATTATTTAGGATATTGATGAAAATGCTGTAAAGAGAGACCAAAACTTAATATGGATTATAAAAAGTTTTGACTTTCACTTTTGAAAAATATTAAATTTCCAAGGATAATACTGTTTAGGAGGAATTCGTTTATTTCCATTGTGGCTCTCATAATTTTCCATTTTGAACTTTTTTTTTTATTTGATAGAGTTAGAGAGACAGAAAGGTCTTCCTTCCGTTGGCTCACCCCTCAAATGGCTGCTACAGCCAGAGCTACACCGATCTGAAGCCAGGAGCCAGGTGCTCCCTCCTGGTCTCCCATGCGGGTGCGGGGGTCCAGTCACTTGGGCCATCCTCCACTGCCCTCCCGGGCCACAGCAGAGAGCTGGACTGGAAGAGGAGCAACCAGGACTAGACCCGGCACCCATATGGGATGCTGGTGCCACAGGCGGAGGATTAACCAGGTGAGCCATGGTGCTGTTCCCTCATTTTGAACTTTGTAACTTTTGCTCCAACTTCTTTCATAACTATTCTTAAGTTAGCAGATATGGGGTAGGGTAGGACAGGTGGAGAAGTATGTCCCAAGCCGTAATCAAACCAAAGTAACAATCAACTTGAGTTGTAGCACTCAACCTTGACTGTCCATTGGAGCTTTCTGCTCCTCATCAGGTCCACTGAAGAAGACACTTCAAGGAACCAGTGATTTCCAAAACACCACAGTTGATACCAATGTGAAATATACATTTAGCACCTGTGAACTTGTGTAAACTCAGACCAAAGAGGAAAACAAAGTGGAACATAAAAATATAGGTACTACTGAAATAAAAGTCCTAGAAAAAAACCCAATGGGAAATTTAAATGCAGTAAATAATTGAAATTTTTAAACTAAATTAATGTAAAATATCATCAAAGATTCTGAAACTTAATGGACAAAGAAGAAGTGACTTTGTCACTGTTAAGTTACTGTTAAGAACCAACTTAATATCTTGGAATCTTAAATTGGAGAAAAATTTTTTAAAGATAGATTTTTTTTTTTTTTTTTTGGAAGGCAGAGATACAGAAAGAGGGAGAGAAAGGGAGAGAGAGAAAGAGGATCTTTCCATCTGCTGATTCACTTCCCAAATGGCTGTAACAGCTAGGGCTGGGCCAGGCCAAAGCCAGGAGCCAGGAGCTTTTTCCAGGTCTGCGACGTGGGTGCAGGTGTTCAAGGACTTGGGCCATCCCCTGCTGCTTTCCCAGGCACATTAGCAGGGAGCTGGATCAGAAATGGAGCAGCCGGGACTTGAAATGGTGCTCATATAGGATGCCAGCATGGCAGGCGGAGGCTTAACCTTCTATGCCAAAGCGCTGTCCCCAGTAAGAAATATTTTAAAATTCATAGCAAAAATGAACAGATGGAAAAATGAGCAAAAAGATAGCAACTTGGTGTTCATATACATGAGCTATAACATGAGGCACATAGCCTTCTACTAAAAAAAAATTAGAAAAAAATCAGCAGAGAAAAGGATTCATTATGTAAATAAAGAATTGACTCTGCAGGCTGGAGAACTTTCTTATTTGACAAGCATTCAGAATTGCTTTTTTCACTTGAAATGAAATTTATCATGATGAAATGAATATTTTGTATCCAGTTCTTTTCTCCAAAATAGTGGGTTAAGCCTCATCTTAGAATGCTGGCATCCCATATCATAGTAGATAATTTGAATCTTGGCTCCTGTATTTCTATCCAGCTCCCTGCTAAAGCATCTCAGAAATCAACACAGGATGACTTAAGTAGTTGGGACCTCGGCATTCATGTGGGAGATTCAGATGGAGTCCCAGGTTCCTGACTTTGGCCTTATGCAGTCCAGGCTGTTGTGAGCATTTAGTGTGGGAAACCGTAGTTAGAACATCCCTATCTCTTGGAATATCTCTCCCTGTCTCTTTCATTCTGGCTTTCAAGAAGCTCTGACAAACACACAAACATGTTAAAAATGAAATTTAATTTTATATTAATGTAGCACTCCATCTTTAAAAAGAATGTGTTTAGTTATTCCTAAAGGTATAGAAAGAATGAACTGGAAGTCTTATTCAGTGAAATAATAGCAGAAAACTTCCCTAATTTGGAGAAAGATAGGGGCATCCAAGTGTATAGAATCACATTGAACTCCTAAAGCACATGATCAGAAAAGATCTTTACCAGGACACATAATACTCAAACTTTCAGCAATAAGATATAAACAAAAGATTTTAAAATGTGCAGGAGAGAAACACCAGATTACCTACAGAGGGTCTCCGACTAGGCTATCAGCTGATTTCTCATCAGAAACTCTACAGATGAGATCAGCAAGCTCATTCAACCAGACAAAGTAGGATTTATCCCTGGTATGAAGGGATGGTTCATCATATGCCAATCAACGAATGTGACACATCACATTAACAAATTGAGTAATAAAAATCATAACATTATGTTAATAGATTCAGAGAAAGCATTTGTAAAATACAGCATTCTTTCAGTATAAAAACCCTAAATAAATTGAGCATATATAAGGAACATTCCTAAATATAATCAAGCCAATATATGATAAACCCACAGCCATCATATTGGGTGAGAAAAAGATCTTGATCAAAATAAGGATATCCACTCTCACCATTGTGATTCAGTGTAGTTCTGCAAGTTTTAGCCAGAGTCATTGGGCAAGAAAAATAAATCAGAAAGATACAAATTGGAAAGGAGGAAGACAGATTATCCCTGTTTGCAGATGACATACTAAGTATGAGAAATCAAAACAGCCCACTAAAAGACTGTGGGAACTCAGGAGAGTTTGGTAAAGTTGCAGGATATAAAATCAACACACAAAAGTCATTAGCCTTTATATACACAAGCAATGTTATGGCTGAGAAAGAACTTGTAAGATCAATACCATTCACAATAGCTACAAAGAAATTTTAAATACCTTGAAATAAATTTAATCAGTGACCTAGAATATTTCTACAATGAAAATTACAAACATTAAAGAAAGAAATAGAAGTCATACACACAAAAAAAATCTAAGAAGCTTCCATGTTTTGTGGATTAGAAGAGTTAGTATCATCATGTCCTTACTACACAAAGCAATTTCCAGATTCAGTTCAATCTCAATGAAAATACTAAGGACATTGTTCTCAGATCTAGGAAAATAATGCAAAAATTCATATGGAAACTTAAGAGACCCCAGATAACTGAAGCAATCTTAAAAACAAAGTTGGAGGATCACAATAGCAGATTTCAAGATGTATCACAGGGCTCTTAGAATTAAAATAGCCTGGTACTGGAACAAAAATAGACATTTAGACCAGCGGAACAGAAATCCCAGAAATTAACGCACTATAATCAATCTTTGGCAAAGGAGCTAAAATTGATCCCTGGAGAAAGGACAATCTCTTCAGTAAATGCTGTTGGGAAAATTGGATCTATGTATGCATTAAGTGTGAAACAAGACCTCTACCTTACATGCTATACAGCAATCAACTCACAATGGATCAAGAATCTAAATCTATGGCCTGATACTATCAAATTACTAGAGGAAAACACTGGGGAAACTCTGCAAGACATTGGCATAGGGAAAAACTTCTTGGAGAATACCACAGAAGTGCAGACAATAAAAACAAAAATACACAAATGGGATTACATCAAAATAAGAAGCTTCTCCATTGCAAACGAAACACTCAAGAAAGTGAAGAGCCAAACAATGGAATGAAAGAAAATATTTGCAAACTATATAACTCATAAGGACTAATATTTATGATCTCTAAAGTGCTCAAGAAACGGCAACAATAAAGCTATCTAGTTAAGAAACGGCAAAGGACATCAAATACAAATAGGTGATGGACACACGAAAATATGCTCAGATGTATAGTTGTCAGAAAAATTCAGGTAAGAACCAAAATGAGGTTCACCTAACACCAGTTAGAGTGGCTATCATCCAAAAATCAAAATAAATATGAGGATGTGGGGGAATAATAACCTGATCCACTGTGGAGATGTAAACTAGTACAACCATGTGGAAGACAGTATGGAGATTACTCTGAAATCTGAAAATAGATCTACCATATGACTCAGCCATCCCACCCCTGGGAATTTACCCAAACATATCAGCATATGAAAAACTTATTTGTACCCCATGTTATTGCAGCTTACTTCATGATAACTAAGATACGGAATTTATCTAGATGTCTGTCAACTACCAAGTGGATAAAGAAAATGTGATATATGTGATATATATATATATATATACACACACACATTGTGGAATACTACTCAGTCATAAAAAAGAGTGACACCCTGTCTTTTGCAACAGAATGGATACAACTGGAAACCATCATACTTACTGAAATAAGCCTGTCCCCCAAATGCAAATATCATATATTTTCTCCAGTATGGATTAGTTAATATAGAATACAATTAAAGTATAGGAATGAAACTGGTATCTTGTAATTTAATTTTTGTTTTCGGCCCTTGCTTGTACTCCTGTGGAGCACAGTCTTTCTACTTTTTACTTGATGAATATTATGGTTAATGGTGCATTAAGCCCATGATTCCAATAGATTGGAATCATGTTTTTGCAAAAGTTAAAGGAAGGGAGAATGGGTATTGAGAGGAATTATGGTTATTTTCTTAGAATTATACCTATGAAATACATGAAATCTCTTCTCTTTATATTAATAAACGTTTTTAAAATAAAAATGTATTAACTTGGTTTAATACATAATGTGGGATTTCATTTATTTCCTTTTATTCCAATCTTTTATTCTGTTTTTAATTAGAATAGTCAGCCTATTTACATTTATTGTGATTATTGTTATCATTAGGTTTAGATGAGTCATCTTGTTTATTTTGCAGTTTCCCTGTCCTACTTTCTTCTCCTTTTCTCTTTATTTTCTTTCCTTTGGATTAACTATTTGTTAATTATTAACAATTTATTAATTAACAATTATTATTTACTATTTCTTCTCCCTTGTTAGCTATAGCTCTTTGTTATTTTAGTGTATGCTTTGAAGTTACCAATGTACATCTATAGCTCTTCATATTCTTTTTTTTTGAGTGATATCAATTCACCTCAAGCATAGCGCTTACATCATTATACTCATACTTCCTTTTTCTTAACATTTGTGCTACTGTTTTCAGATACAGTCATGTACTGCACAATGTTATTTGGTTCAGTGATGGCCCACAGATATGCAGTAGTCCCATAGGATTATAATGGAGCTGAAAAATTCCTGGCACAAATAATGTTATAGCCATCTTAACATCATAAAAGAATGCATTATTCTCAAGTTTTTGTGACAGTGCTAGTGTAAATAAACCTGCACTGGCAGTTGTATAAAAATGTAATACACACAATTATGTGCAGGTCACAATACTTGATAATGATGAAAATGACACTAATGGTTTGCCATTCTATATTTTTACCTTACACTTTTTATGCTATACCCACTATTTTAGAGTGTACCTCTACTTAGAAAACAACAGCAACAAAAAAATGTTAGCTATAAAACAGCCTCAGGGAGATCCTCCAGGAGATACTCTAGAAGAAAGTGCTGTTAGCATATGAGATGACAGTTCCATGCATATTATCGTCCCTGAAGACCTTCCACTGCAGCAGGATGTGCAATCAGAAGCCAGTGATACTGATGATCTTGACCCTGTGTAGGCTTAGGTGAATGTGTCTTGGTTTTAATAAAAATGTTTAAAAAGCAAAAAAAAATCACAAGAAATTTATAGAATATGGATCTAAAAAATTGGGAAAACTGTACAATGTGTTTGTATTTTAAGCTAATGATTACTACAAAAGTGTAAAAATACTTAAAACATTTAAAATATATAAAGTAAAAATTATGTTAAGCTATGTTGAATTTATTACTCAAGGAAGATAATTTTTAAATAAGTTCAGTCCAGGTATACAGTGTGTATGAACTCTTATATAGTAGTGTACAGTAATGGTCTACGCCTTTTTATTGACCCCCTGCTTACTCTCCAGGGTGTCTTTATTTATTTTATGTTCTGTTCTTTCTGTCTTATATGAATTTAACAAGTTTTATCCTTTATTCCAATTGATACATTTATACAAATACTACTGTGCTGCAGTTGCCTAAGGCATTTAGTCTGATAGCATGCTGTACAGGTTTGTAGCTTAGACCACTAGGCTATATCACACAGGCTAGGTGTGTAGTGGGTTGTACCATCTAGGTTTGTATAATATGCTCTATGATTTTCCCACACAAAAGCACCCAAGGATGCATTTCGTTAAAGTTACTAACACTTGGAAACAGTTTTTGATCCATTCATGTTTTGTTTTCAGGATTTGAAATTACTGGGGTGAATATTCTCTCCAGAGCTAAGTATTCCCCACCCCTGTGGTTTTTTCAGTCACTGCATTTTACACAATATTCTGAAAATCATGAGATTTCACACTTTATGATGGGGAGAGGCTATATTATTGGACCTGTGTAAGGACTGGTAATCTCTAGTGTTTTTTGGTGATTTTGTTTCTAATGCTGGGTAATTTTCTCTCTTATTTGCACTGTTCCCAATCGAACAGAATATTCAGGGGCGATATACTTGGAATAACTAGAGTTCCCTCACTTTGGGACATTTTAGTCACTTAGATCTTCTAGATTTCAGGGGGTCTTGTCCTGGCTATCCCATTCCTCAATCTAGAAACATTTTCAAGTTCTCAAGTGGAATTAACAGTAAGTTCATCTCTTTTGATCTCTCAGGCTTCACTAACCTTTATTGCTTTTTGGCCAATATTTTAAAATGTTACTTAATAAAAGTATTTTTTCATCATTTCAAACAGGTGAGGAATTCTATCCTTTTTAATCCTTTTTGATAAGAATAGTAACTCCCGAGGGTTTTCTTTTTTTTTAAAGATTTGTTTGCTTATTTTAAAGTCAGAGTTGAGAGCAAGTGAGCGAGCTCTTCTATCCCCTGGTTTCCTCCATAGATGGCCACAATGGTCAGGGCAGAGCCAGGCCAAAGCCAGGAGCTTCATCTACATCTCATGTGGGTATCAGGGACCCATTCACTTGGGCCATTCCCTGCTGTTCTTCCCAGGCTATTAGTAGGGAACTGGATTGGAAGCAAAGCAGCAGAGACTCCAACTAGTGCCCATATAGGAAGCTGGTGTCACAGGGGGTTGGGGAGAAATTTACCCCCATGCCACAATGCCAGCCCTGTTCCTGAGGGTTTTAATTCCCTAATGAAGTAATTCAATGGAAAAATGATTTGAAAATGAAAGTCATGCAACAAAAAGCAAGATTTACTATACAATATACTAATATACATATATCAAAAATCACCTGATAATCCACAAATATAATTTTGTTTACTAAAATAGATTTATTTTTAAAAATTTTAACCCTTTAAACTATGTAAGTCTGAATTCAAATGATTATTTCCAAACTATTTAAAAATTGTAAGTTCTTGATTCTTAAATTATTATTCAGGAAATATTTGCATAATCATAAAGTAGACTAGACCTGTTAAAATCAGTGGCAACCCAATTCCATGCTTTCTAAATGCATAGAGATTAAACATGTAGACTGGAATTATCTCTAAATTGATTCCTAAAATCTATACCATGTCATTGTGTGAGTCACAGTTTTTACAGAATTTTCATAACCTGGGTTTTTAGTTTCTAGTCAAAACAAACAAAAAAGCCTTTTCATTGGTATAGCTTGGCCATTTTGGTGCCTGAAGGGAAACCTGATAAGTTATGCATCTGATTTTTTTCCAATTTTCAATATTTTATAACTTCTTATATTTTATTTGACATTTACAATTTATATAAGTAAGTCTTCTTGAATGAAAATTTAAAGCTACATGGATTCTATAAAAAAAAGTCTTTCAAAATCTCTATGGAGGCCTCCTATATAAAACCTAAAATTTTAAGCTGTAAATTTGTGAGATTGAGGGAGAAAATAAGTATAAATGTTCTCCAGTGAATGCTCTACCCATGGAGTTATGGCTGAAGTGATCATTTATTATTAACAGTGATTCCAATAAGAAGCTTTTCATAAGAGCAAAATTACCCACCCATAAAGAAAAGTTAGAAGTAAAAAATGAAATGACAGTTAAAAATTTACCAAAGTACATGACTTAAGTGGACAATGTGAATAGCAAAACCTAAATGTGTTGCTGTAGATTACGGAGTTTCCTTTGTTTTAAGGTTGCAGCAATTTTTAGAAAATTTTATTTATGGTATCCAAACTTCATGCATTTCATATATACAGATTTAAGAACGTAGTGATATTTCTCACCCTACCCTCTCTCCCATCCATGCTCCCATAGTTCTTCCTCCTTGCTCTCCTGTTCCCACTTGTAATTTTTACAAATATCTGTTTTCAGCTTACCATACTCATAATAATAACCCTACTCTAGGCAAAGAGTTCAACAAATAGTGTGAAGAAGAAAACACTGTTCCTAAACAGTAAAGACAAAGGCTATAAACAGTCATCAAATCTCAAAATATCAATTTCACTCCAATTTCACAATTTAGTTACTCTACTGTTGCCACACAAGTGGAATATTTTGATAACAAAGAGAAGTAAATGAAATGTTAGATTACCATGAACTGTTTCAGCATGTTTGAAATTTTGTTCTTAGAGTTTTTCAGAAGGATCTGATTTTAATTCGAACCATAGCTAAAACAAATTACTCTTTTCCCTATATCTACTTTTGAGATTTGTGAAACTCATTTCCCTCAACTGTAGGTGAAATTACTATTCAATTTTAAAACATTTTGTTTAGAGAGATTTTGTTGAGGTTGCAGTCTCTGTGTAATGTTGAAACATCCATAGGATGGGCAAAAGATGTCTAAATTTGAAATTGAGGAAAAACTAACCTTATGAAATATGGTTGAGGGGCCAGCACTGTGGCATAGTTGGTAAAGTCAAATCCCCTACTCATCCACTTTCGATCTGGCTCTCTGCTGTGGCCTGGGAAAGAAGTAAAAGATGACCCAAGGGGTTGGGCCCCTGCACCTGCATGGGAAACCCAGGAAGAAGCTCCTGGCTTCAGATTGGCCCAGCTCCAGTGGTTGCTGACAACTGCGGAGTGATCCAGCAGATGGAAGACCTCTCTCTCTCTCTGCCTCTGCTTTTCTGTAACTCTGCCTTTCAAATATAAATAAATCTTTAAAAAATTACAAGAGAGAAGAAATATGGTTAAATGGAACTGAAGTCAGGGATATCTATTATTCATTTTATCCTATTTTTTCTAATTGAACAGGAATAAATTTGAGAATTAAATAGTAACTTATGCAAAAAAAGAATGTACAGCCATAAAAAGAAAGTGTTCTTCCAAAATTATCAGAGTCTTTGCAAGAAAAATCCACATTACTTAAAACTGTTTACTATTTTAAACAATCTGTTTTTCTTCCAAAGTCCGCACTTGATTAAATATCTCTATAGAAGCATAATTCCCTTCTGTGGCACTGAATTTTCATTCTTCACTTAAAAAACACTGCCTCTTTCAGCAGTCTACCTGTGCATAACCATTTCTGCCCACTTGCAGTATAGCTGGCATTACCAAAAAAATTCATATATGCAAGCAACCATGAAAGACACACCTTCAGAAATCCTACTTCTACCAACCAATTTGGAGAATGTCACATATTGGAACAACCTTTGTAATATCAGAGGTTGAGTAACCATGACATTTTAATAATCTTGAAATTCAAAGTGATTATTACTTGCAGGCTTCCTGGATACCTTTCACATATTTTTATTTTTAAAGGAGATCTATTTACTTTTTTTTGAAAGGCAGAGTGACTAAAGGGAGCGAGGGAGGGAAAGAGAGAAAAACATATCCTCCATCTACTATTTTACTCCTTTGGTGGCCAAAACAGCCAAGTCTTGCCTAGACTGAGGTCACAGGCAGAAACTCCTGGGTCTCCCAAATGGATGACTGGAGACCAAGCACATGGCTTACCTACCCTCTGCTGCCTTCCTAGTGATATTAACAGGAGGTAAGACAGGATGGGGGGCAACCAGTACTCAAACCAGCGCTTCAGTATGGGATGTTGGTGTTCCAAGCAGCAATTTAACCTTCTGTGCCACATTTTCAGCTTCATATTTTAATTTTTTTTTTGCTTATTTATTTATTTATTTATTTATTTAACTTTTATTTAATGAATATAAATTTCCAGTGTACAGCTTGTGGATTACAATGGCTTCCCGCCCCCCATAACTTCCCTCCCACCCGCAACCTTCCCCTTTCCCGCTCCCTCTCCCCTTCCATTTGCATCAAGATTCATTTTCAATTCTCTTTATATACAGAAGATCAATTTAGTATAAAGATTTCAACAGTTTGCACCCACATAGAAACACAAAGTGAAACATACTGTTTGAGTACTAGTTATAGCATTAAGTCACAATGTACAGCACATTAAGGACAGAGATCCCACATGAGGAGCAACTGCACAGTGGCTCCTGTTGTTGACCCAACAAATTGACACTCTAGTTTATGGTGCCAGTAACCACCCTAGGCTGTCATCATGAGTTGCCAAGGCTATGGAAGCCTTCCAAGTTTGCCGACTCTGATCATAAAAGAGAGAGTGAGGATAGTAACCAATGATCCTAAGAGTGGCATTTACCAGGTTTGAAAAATTATACAGCATGAAGTGGGGAAGAGGACCATCAGTACACACATGTTGGGAGTAGAGCCATTGGTGGTAGAGTAGCGGTTATGATTACAAAGGAATGAGGCCCAAGTACGTTAGACAGGGTCTAGAACAAAGGACAGAGTCATTAGTAGAGGAGCTAAGAAAGGTGCTGTCTAAGCTACAATTAAGTTTTCTGATTGAGAGGCAAATAGAACCTGATAGAAGGGGACTTGCTCCCTCATTTCTCTATTCTAAACCCAACTTGTTCTTTCATTTCTCTATTCTCTTCAAGGTAGGAAACTAATTCTATTTTGAAGGAATCTGTAGGACGCACAATTTAATCTTTAGACCTTATAAAAGAGATGTCTAACATTTTTCTGTAATGGCATAGCCAAAATAAGAACTTAAATAATAATCTCATAGCTAGATTCACTTCGCCATCAGCAAAGTATACAGTAAGCAGAAAAAACCTCCCTTTCAGACAAAAGGGAAAGAAAATTTTTAAGCGAGAATATAATTTTCCTCATGGGCATTGTCTACCTTAGAAAAACTACTACAGAACATGCCTGTGACTATAGACTTGTAGTTCAGGCCACCGAAGATTAGAGATGGGCCTTGGGCACTCCCTTGACTTGCATCCTCTGGTCTGCTTTAACACAAACCAGGAGGAAAAGAAAGCTAGGCATCAGAAGCAATGGGTGGCAGGCCTATTAATGGCTGATCTGTACAGTGATCTGCCCTCAAGGAGATCCAACAGGCCAGTCCACTGCAGTGGCTTTCAAAATGGTAAGCCTGGGCTTCAGCAGAAGTCAGCTTGTGAAGAGCCCTGGCAGCTCTGCCAAGAGTTGGATCACTGGAAATGGACCTGCCCTGGAGTCGAAGGATGCCCAGGTCAGAGCCACAGATCTTATTGGCTCTAAGCTGAAAAGCCCTTCACTCAGCCCAACTTCCAAAGTGACCACTGCAGCTGAGGGGATGGTCAAGTAGGGTCAGCAACATTGCAAGCAGAACTGTCAATTTCTTGTTAGAGATGCCCCCTGCCTTTACCTGGCCAGCTCTCCTCCCAGGCCAGCCAAGTAATGAAAGTCAACAGAGTGCCTTCCCCTAGGAGGTTCACACCTCCCTTAGGATATACCCCATGTGAAGAGATAGGTAGGTCTGGGCCTCTTAACTTACAAGGCCTAAAGCCCACCATATTTTAATTTTTAATATTGGAAATGAAAATAAAAAAGTAGTTTAAGATTAATTTTGGGACTGATGATGTTGATAGCAGGGAAAGCCGCCACCTGTGGCACTGGCTTCCCATATGGGAGCTGGCTGGAGTCCAATTCTGATCAGTTCCCTACTAAAGGCCTGAGAAAAGCAGTGGAAGGTGATCCAAGTGCTTTGGTCCCTACCACCCACATGAGAGATCTGGAAGAAGTTCCTGTCTCCTGGCTTCAGCCTGGCCCCTGCAGCCGACTGGGAAGTGAACCAGCAGATGGATTATCTCTGTCTCTCTTCCTCTCCCTCTCTCTCTCTGTAACTCTGAATTTCAAATAGATAAATAATTTTTAAAAAATTGAATAAAATTAATTTTATGTGAATAATGTAATTTATAATATGTAACTTTATTATTTCATATGAATAATAATAGTTTTAAAAATTAATTCTGGGGCTGGTGTTGTGGTGTAGCAGGTAAAGCCACAGCCTACAGTGCCGGCATCCCATGTGGGCGCCAATTCTAGTCCGGGCTGCTCCACTTTCAGTCCAGCTCTCTGCTATGGCCTGGGGAAGCAGTAGAAGACAGCCTACATTCCTGGGCCCCTGCATCTGCATGGGAGACCTGGAAGAAGCTCCTGGCTTCAGATTGGCGCAGCTCCGGGCGTTGCGGCCAATTGGAAAGTGAATCAGCAGATGGAAGACCTTTCTCTCTCTCCTTCTGCCTCTATTTCTGTCTCCATGTAACTCTGACTTTCAAATAAATAAATAAAGCTTTAAAAAATGAATTTCATGTGAATAACAATGAACATGAATTTGAATATCAAGTAGTCCTGAGATCAGTATAATTTAATTTCTAATTCTGTTAATTTCCTAAGTATTTCTATGTTTCTATAATTATAACTTCATCCTCAGGATTGCTTTACAGAAAATGATCATTGCTTCTAATCTGAAGATTGGATTAAGGAAATAGGGTTTATTTTCCTAAGTTAGTCTAACTCTCCTCCTTAAAAGAAACCTCTGCATCAATATTTCCTGACAGATGTTCCTCAGAACATTGCTTCTACAGGATTATCTGTGGTGAAATTTCAGTGCTAGTTAGAGAAAATCATCTTTCTTTACCCACCCCCTAATGTATTAAAATGTTGAGGGTCGAATCTTTTATTATATTCTTTTTGGAAAATCACATTGTTAAATTAGAATTATCTAAACTTATTTTATTACAGCATGTTTTTTATTTTTAAAAAGGTTTTATTAAAGTTATACAAGTTTCATGTATTTCATATATACAGATTTAGGAACCTAGTGATTTTCCACCCTACCCCTCTCCCACCCATGCTCAGCTCTTCTGCCTCTTCCTTCTCCCATTCCCACTCTTGATTTTTACAAAGATCTACTTTCCATGTACTTAATGATCATAAAGATAACACTACACTAAGTAAAATAGTTCAACAAATAGTGTAATGAAAAAAACACTGTTCCTCAACAGAAGAGGTAAGAGCTGTAAACAATCATCTAATCTCAAAATTTTTATTTCACTCCAATACATTAAATTTTAGCTATTCTATTTAGTTACCTCAGCTTAGGGAAAACATATGGTATCTGCCTTTTGGGGATTGGCTTATTTCACAAAATATAATGGTTTCAAGTTGTGTCCATGTTTTTGGAAAATACAGTATTTCACTTTTTTTTTTTTTTATAGCTGAGTAGTAGTGTGTATATATATATCATTATTTATCCAGCCAACAGTTGATGGACAGCTGGGTTGATGCCATATCTTAGCTATTGTGAATTCACAGCACATATTTTCATGTAATACCATGCATATTCTAAAAATAAAATTTTAAACCAAATTATTATTTTCTATTAGTATTATCACATAATTTACTAACTCTCAAAACTATCAATTTTGGATAGCTCTAATATGAGCCCAAAGTATATAGAATTTTACTCTAAATTTAGGCTTTGAGATTTTTTGCATAAAGTAAATGATCAAATCTTCATATTTATCTTCATTTATTTCTTAATTTTTTTGTTTTTTGTATTTTGTAACTACTTTTTTTTAAAGATTTATTTATTTGAAAGAGAATTACAGAGGGGGAGAGGCAGAGAGAAATCTTTCACCCACTGGTTCACTCCCCTAAATGTCCCAATGGCTGGAGCTGAGCTGATCTGAAGCCAGAATCCAGGAGCTTCTTCTGGTCTTCCCACATGGCCACAGGGGCCCAAGCACTTCAACCATCTTCCACTGCTTTCCTAGGCCACAGCAGAGAGCTTGATTGGAAGTGGAGCAGCTGGGACTCAAGCTGTCACTCATATAAGATGCCGCCACTGCAGACATCTTGGCTTTACCTGCTAAGGCACTGCACTGGGCCCTCTTTTTTTCTTTTTTTTAATGTGGCAGATCATTTGGTAGACAATGAAATATGAATATTGAACAAAAACATTTGAACCATTCACTTTAGAGTGGAAGAACTGACAGTTTTCTCAAAGTAATCAAATAGCTGTCACTGTCCTGTTTACTTCACATGTATTATCTCATTTAATTTTTCAACATAGTTAGATATATTTTGTTTTTTACTCTCTGTAAAGGAAAGACCCCAAAAGTTTCTTAAATAATTAAATAATTCTTTCAAGGTAACCTACATAAGTAATGACATAGCCAGTATTTGAGGACAGAGTCTCTCTCTCTCAATATTAGAAGAAATACTACACAGTAGTATAACAATTTACAATTTTATGAACTGAAACTGCAAGTAAAGATAGTTAAAGAATTTATATTTGATAGATTTTACTCATAACATAGCCAAAGGGTCTCTTATCTCATTCAGAAAAAAACTAAATTCTGCTTATAGTTCTGTTTTTATAACATTAATGACACTGGTGTGATCCTATAACACTAAAATGGTAATAAATGTTGTAATATACTGGGAATAAAAGATGGTTACAAACACTTGTAAGTGTTATAAAGAAAAGGACAGCATCCTATGGAAATTCATAATAGGGGTCAGCTCTTCTTTCCATAGACATTGTCACTAGACTTACAATCTGATACATGAATATTTACCTGAGTTCAATTAAGAGGCAGGCATTCTAGGAAGAGGGGCAGTATGAGTAAATCTCTCTGCTAGGCTGGAACATGGTGTGCTCAAGGAATTATATTTGGGAGGCTGCAACACATGTAGAAAGGGAAAATGAATGTGAAGTGCATATTGAAACTGACAAAGGTACCTCCACCAAGACTTTTGTCCATGGATTTAGCTGTGATACATAATATAATGGGTTATGATTATAAGATTTGAAGCTATGTGACATGATCAGCTGCATTCTATAAAAAATCACACTGGCTACTATGTAGGCCTGAGGCAGAAAGCACAAAAATCAGTTAATGGAACACTGCACAAGTTTAAAGGAAAGACTGCACTAACCTGTATTATTGGGTATGGGTACAATGCGGACTGATGGGTCAAGGCCAGATGTGTCCTGGATGTGAAATTTGATGTGGGAACTTAATGGGAAATGATGTGTCAAGAATTCTAACATTATTACTAGGCACAAGGAATAACATTTACAGTATGAGATAATGCTGAGGAAGTAAAATGTTTGTAATGAGAGAACAATATTCAGTTTTGGATTTTTTTGTCCTTGAGAAGAACTGGTATCATATGTGAGAGAATGTCAATAAGTCATTGAATATATGCAGTTTAGAGGAAATATGAAGTTGGAGAAATATCTGCTTTTGGTTAGTTTTTGCAAAGATTTGTGTATGAATGCGATCGTGTACAGATATTTACAGAAAAGTAAAGCTGAGGGGTGAATCTGGAATATTGATTTAGTTTCAAGAAGAGATTGATAAACTGTGCCAAAAATGTAAAAGATGTCAATGAAGTATTAACTTGGATTATATGCTGTTAAGAGGTCAATCCTGTTCATTAGAGTAGCAGTGGATAGCTCACTACTGATTTCTTATGAAGATGTTTTGTGTAGTTTTGGGATTGTAGTCATACTACACTGAGTGGAACAGGATATTTATTAGAGAAATATTGAGAAGCAGAAATGAGATGATGATCTTTTTTATTAAGAACCTGACTTCTCAGAGATGGTAACAGATTGGAAATACCTGGGTGGCTTGATGGTGAAGAGAGGGTATTTTGTACCAGGGGATTCTAATTCAATCCCATCAAGGGGGCATGTGCGAATGCCATCTCACTAGTCCAAGTGATCAATTTCAGTTCACAATTGACCATACTGATAGGACTAAGAGTCAAAGGGATCACATAAACAAGACTAGTGTCTGAATAATACTAACCGATGGAATAAAAAAGGGAGAGAATGATCCAACATGGGAAGTGGGATGCACAGCAGACTCATAGAATGGCGGATGTCCTAAACAGCACTCTGGCCTCAGAATCAGCCCTTAAGGCATGAGAGTATTTCAGGCATAGAAAGCCAGGACACTGCTAAAAACAATACTGCTGATTCTACATTCCACCTAATATTTTACTTATTTTATTTCCAAAGGGGCCATATATAACATTAAATGATGTATAAATCATTGCAATGTGCTTTTTGAATTTTTACTTCATATAAATTTTTAAAAGTTTTTTGTTTTTCTATTTGAAAGGGAGAGTGACAGAAAGTGAGAGAAAGATTTTCCATCTACTGGTTCACTCCCCAGATGGCCACAATAAATGAGACTAGACCAGGCTGAAGTCAGCAAACAGGAGCTTCATCTGGGTCTCTCACATGGGTGACAGGGTCCCAAATACTTGAGCCATCTTCTGCTGCTTTCCCAGGAGCTGTAGTAGAGAGTCAGATTGGTAGTGGAACTGCCAGGCCTTGAACCAGAGCCCATACTGCTGGCATTGCAGGCAGCGACTTAACCCAATTATGTCACAATGTCAGCTCCCATAAATATTTGCAAATATAGAATTTTGCTGTATGCATTAAAGTTTATAAAAATTCTCTTTATTATAGTATTTCATACATTGGCAAATAGCTTTGTAAACTTGAACTTATGTCTTTGACATTGATCCTGTCATACATATAAACAGAAATAATTTCAGTTACTACACTATGGCATTGTTACAAAATAATGATATATAATTATTTCATTCATCTTTGAGGGGCACTTATGTTTACACGTCAGTTCTTACAAACAGAAATATAATAAACTTTCTTGTAAATTTCCTTTGAAACATAAGAAATTCTCCAATATGGACACTAAAAAGTAGAATTATGGGTTGTAAGCTATATACATTTTCTTTTTTACTTGGTAATCATAAATTAGCATTGTTTGTCAATTTTACTCTTTATAAAATGTGTGAATTTCTACTCTAAACATGTTTGCCAAACCTAGTGTCATTAGACATTGCTTTTATTGTAAATTTGTGATTAACTAGTTTAGTGTCCTTGTTAGTGATTATTACTAGAGTTGAACATGTATTATTTGATAATTGATTCTATACTCCTTAAAGGAAAAATCCATTTCTCTTTGGGCTGTATGTGATACTAGAGTTGAACAATATGCAATCTTGGGTAGAGCAATATGTAAGGAAATCTTTTGTTATGACCTTGAGACTCTTGTGTAAATCCAAAATGCTTGAAAACTGAGAAAATTAAAATGGTGGTGATGACAAAATCCAAAATCAGAGATAGACTAGAGACTGGAATGAATGGCCACATACCCATATTTGTGTCATAGGTTTGGAATTTAATATTCACTGGTTTAGTAGAGCAAATAAATGAGGAACCAAAGAGGAGGAGAAAGTGTGGGGAAAAGAAAGTATTTAAACATCCCACATATATCTTTTTCCATACTTCATTTTACTGTTTTTTAAAAAATAGTTATGTAAAATCATCACCAGCATCTATATCGTAAGTAATACTCACATAATAGTGTATAGTAGCAATCACTACTCCAAGTACTTTGTGTATATTAATACATTTATTCTTTTAAAAAAAGTTTTTAAAGATTTTATTATTTGTGAGTTATAGTTACAGACAGTGAGAGAGTCAATAAGAAAGGTCTTCCATCCACTGGTTCACTCCCCATTTGGCCACAATGGCCAAAGCTAAGCCAATCCGAAGCCGGGAGCTAGACGCTTCTTCCGGATCTCCCACACAGGTACAGGGGCCCAAGTGCTTGGGACATCTGCTGCTGCTTTCCCAGGCCATAGCAGAGAGCTGGATCAGAAGAGGAGCAGTTGGGACTAGGATCAGCGCCCATATGGGATGCTAGTGCCACAGGCAGAGGATTAACCTAGTGCCTCACAGCGCTAGCCCCTAATATATTTATTCTTAACCTGTCCCAAAAGGCTTATATCTTCATGAACACCATTTTATTTAGTTAGTTTTTATTTACTCAAGAGACAGACAAGAATAGAAGTAGAGCTTCGATCTCCTTTATTCCTCAAAAGCTCCTTACAGCAGAGACTGGGCCAGGCTGAACTCAGGAGCCCACGACTGAATCTTTGTCTCTCACATGAATAGAAGAAACCCAAGTACTTTAGCCATCACCTGCTGCCTTCCAGGGTGTGCATTAGCAGGAGACTGGAATTGGAAGAAGTGCTGGAACTTGAACTCAGGCACTCTAATATGGAATATGGATGTCCCAAGCAGTTTCTAGCCATTGTACCAAACATATCTCCTGATAGCCAAGAAAACCAAGGCACTAAACTTTAAATCTTCCATAGACTAACCATATATTAAGTGAGGCATCATTAATTTAAACCAGACATTCTAGCCCAGAATTGATGCTACCCACAGCAATTTCCTTTCCTCATATATGGAAATAGTGCATTCAGCAAGTAGTTTGGAGGATGTGGACTAATATCAGAATGAGGAAAGAGGTGAACAACATTGTTACAATAACAACTGAGGAAATCATTCTGAATCGTTGGCTGTTCAGAACCATGTAAAATGAGAAGGTTCCCTGGCTCTTTCTCAGTGCATCTCCAGGATGAAGACATTTGAGTTTGAGCTGAGAATCGGAGATCTTTTTTCTCTCTACGTTTCCTTTAAAGGAAAGAATGCATTAATGGATTTTAAAAACCTTTTCCCGAGTAATGATGTCAGCCTCAGTGATGAAAAGGGCAATTTCACAGCATGAAATTCTGCTTCTTGGATTGAACAGAAAGTTATATAGTTCAGATAATGTCACTAGTAGCTGCTCACCAGTTAGAGGGTTTTAAATTCCAGAGAAATCTGTGATGAGACAAGTTGTATTTTCTCTTTTTCCATCTTGCCAAAGAACTTCAGCTACATTTCTACATGCTTTGATGTATAAATCAGGAACTTAAATTAGTCCTGCCAAGTATATCTATGATCTCCTCTACCAATTTGAAACTCTGTTGTGATGTTCCAGAATTCTTAGGATAAAGAAACAAGAATATAACATAAAAAATGTTGTATGTATTTAAAGAAAATGATTACCATTTTATTTTTCCAATACTTTAGATAAAACTTTTTATTTTTTAAAAAGATTTATTGATTTGCTTGCTTACTTATCTGCTTATCTGAAAGTCAGATTTATAGACAGAAACAGAGATCTTACATTTTCTGCTTCACTCCCAGATTGTCAGAATGGCTGGGGCTCCATGAGAGTATTTTAGGCATGGAAAGCCAAGACACTCTGGCAAAAAAAAAAAAAAACAAACAAACAAACAAAACCTTTATCTGAAGGGAGGAGAGAACTTCCACTTTGACTATGACCTTGTCTAAGATTGGAGTATTTTTCACTTTGTGTTTCTATGTGGGTGCAAACTGTTGAAATCTTTACTCAATATATACTAAACTGATCTTCTGTATATAAAGAGAATTGAAAATGAATCTTGATGTGAATGGAATGGGAGAGGGAATGGGAGATGGGAGGGTTGCGAGTGGGAGGGAAGTTATGGGGGGAAGAAGCCACTGTAATCCAAAAGCTGTACTTTGGAAATTTATATTTATTAAATAAAAGTTTTAAAAAGAAAAAAAAAAGAATTGCTGGGGCTCCACCAGGCTATAGCCAGGAGCCAGGAGCATCTTCGGAGTGTCTCACATGGATATCAGTGTTCGAAGAACTTGGGTGATCTTCAGCTGCTTTCCCAGGCCATTAGCAAGGAGCTTGATCATAGGTAGGGTTGCAGGGACTCCAACTGGCACCCATATGCAATGCTGGCATCACAGGAGGCAACTTTACTCACTATGCCATAAAGCCAACCCCAGGTAAAACTTTTGGAATCATTATTGCAATAATAAAATGCATGCAAAACAGTTTCTCATGTGTAGTAGAGAGTAGCGACACTGTCAAAAATAACAAGTACTTGAATCCTCATGCCCAGATATTTTCTCCTATCTGAAGCTTGCATTGGAAGTCTCAGGTGGGTAGGTTGCTTTTGCAAATGTTGTTCCTGTTTTTGCAGTTAAAGAACTGCAATGCTGAGAATGTTTAGAAGACTGGAATACCCTTAAAGTAACAAAAATAATAGCAATAGAAATGGTAATCACATTAGCAACAGAACTTGTATCACCAAGAGGCTTTGTGCATACTCCTCTACTAGAAAAATCAGGACACAGAAATACATTTTTCTCGTTGATAAAAGTGTACAAGCTTGGTCTGTGAAGTATTCAGTTCAATCAGTGAAGCATGCGTCTCAATCAAGTACAGTGAATGGAGAAAACACACAAATTGCCTCAGTAGTTTGTTTCTTGAGTTGTAGAGCAATGTAAAATTATGAGAAAAATCAGGAGTCTATGAAATCATACAATATTTTAAACAATTATGCCCTGGAATGCCTTGACAAGAAAGTAGTCAAATCAGTAAAATCTGCAACTCATTCACAGAAGTCACCAATGGGGCGCTGCACATTGAAATTCATCAGATTTGTTTCTACTGTTCAATCTATTTAAAATCTCCACCTAACAATCATATTTTACATATACTTTAAAAAAAAATCTTACATTTCCCAAATTTCATAGTTAACTACCTCTGAGTCCCAGATAATATATAAAATGAATACTGAATTTCAGTGTAACCTTGAATTCCACAAGCATCCTAGTTTTTGTAATTGTATAAGCCACACAATCCTAATTATTTAAGTTAGATTTATAAGTGATTCCTCAGGGCTGGCCTGTGGCGTACCAGGTAAAGGTGACACTAGCATCTCATATGAGCACCAGTTCAACTCCTGGCTGCTCCCCTTCTGATCCAGGTCCCTGCTATGTGATTGGAAAATCATTGGAAAATGGCTGAAGTGCTTGGGTCTCTGCACCTATATGACCCCAAAGAAGCTCCTGGCTCCTGGCTTTGGTCTTTCTGAGCCCTGGCTCTTTTAGTCATTTGCTGAGTGAACCAGTGGATTGAAGATCTCTTTCTTTCTCTTTTTCTTTTTTTAAAGATTTATTTATTTATTTGAAAGAGTTACACAGAGATAGGACACACACACACGCACACGCACACGCACACAGAGAGAGAGAGAGAGATCTTCCGTCTGATGGTTCATTCCCCTGTTGGCTGCAACGGGCAGGGCTGCGCTGATCCGAAGCCAGGAGCCCTGAGCTTCTTCTAGGACTCCCACATGGGTGCAGGGACCCAAGGACTTGGACCTTCTTCTACTGTTTTCTCAGGCCCTAGCAGAGAACTGAATTGGAAGTAGAGCAGCTGGGTCTTGAATCAGCGCCCATACGGGATGCCGGCGCTGCAGGCCAGTGCATTAACACACTGTGCCACAGTGCCAGCCCTGAAGATCTCTTTCTAGATCCCCTCCCTCCCTCCCTCCCTCCCTCTCTCTGTCTCCTGTTTGTGTGTGTCTCCCTCTCTCTGTAACTTTGCCTTTCAAATAAAATCTTAAAACAAAAATATGGCTTTTCCATGGCATCATGAACCTACTTGTAAGCAAAGTGATTCTACCTTGTTTCAAGATTTTTTCCTGTTTTTTTTTTTTTCCAAGTTTAGGAAAGACATGGTTCTTTATTAAAAATTTTACATTGTCTTTGATGAAGCATTTAGAGAACACTATCCTTCCCTCTGCAACATAAAGTCAATTATTTTGTCTAATAGGAGTCTTTATTTGAGGAGAATGATAATTGTGAGGAGGGGAAGTACTGGTCCTCCTTCACTGTATCTTGATACTTGTTATTCCTCCAGCCTAGCTAACTTTTTAAATCACTGTACTCTTACTTCCAGCTCTTTACATTTCTAATTTAGATGATAGTCACAGATTACTCTCCCATACTTATGATTCATCACACAAGTGCATAGTTCTCAAATATATACACCCACATGCAGGAACACACATTCCATGGTGGATTAACTTCCAAAAATGTCAACAATATGATGAGAGCTGAGAATCACAAAGTATGTAAAAGGGCCTTTAATTTTAATGCAGTGTGCTCTGTAGGTTGTTGTTAGGTGCCAAGCCACCCACTTTCCCTCATTCAAAAAGCATAAAAATAAGTTATAAATGTAAAAAGTATTAAGATGCAATGTTATAATAAGAATAAAGTGGGGGATGTGGAGGTAGGACAGAGGAATAAACAAAAATGTGTAAAATCCTATCTGAAGCATTTTATTCAACCTTTAGACCAAAATCTTTTTCACCCTTTGAATATATCCTTACCTCCTGACTTGTTAAATGTTATAGTGATGAAATTTCCAGGAATTAAACATATTAAGTTGAGTTTTGTAAGATAACTGTTTGCTGTGCAGCAAGGTAGTGCTCTGGAATTACATCAGAATGAAACATTTCTGTGTTTCTATATATTGAAGGTAGAATGGAATGGGTGAAGCCAATGTGGTTCTCTGGGATATGAATCATCATTCTCTCTAATTTTGAGTCATGAAAATTTTAGGTATCTCAAAACAGTATGTGAAACTGAAGGGATACTGTCAATTAGAACATTTTTCAAGATCTGTGAATTTGTGATGGGTGATCTAGCATAATCTTTCAGATACATATCTATAAACACAAAATAATAGGCAAAGTACAATGCATGTAAGGTACTGAGAAGTAATTGATTATTGTGATTGGAAAGATTAAGAATATTTTGACCTCACTAATGAAAAATTTGATTAAGTTCAAGCAAAGAGAATAGGATTGCACAGCACAAATTATATGTTTTCTTGGTAAGTTGAAAGGATAAATATTTCATTAGTGTGGCTAGACATTTATTAAAACTAGAAATTGTGGAGGCTGATAATGAAAAAAATCTGGATCATATTCAAGTCTAAAAATGGTAGGAAATTCATGTTTCTAAGATTCTCCTAATGTTGAATTATGCTCTTAATTGTTTATCATGTATTAAACCTTAATTGTGGCCGGTGCCGTGGCTCAACAGGCTAATCCTCCGTCTTGCAGCGCCGGCACACTGGGTTCTAGTCCTGGTCGGGGCGCCGGATTCTGTCCCGGTTGCCCCTCTTCAAGGCCAGCTCTCTGCTATGGCCCGGGAGTGCAGTGGAGGATGGCCCAAGTCCTTGGCCCTGTACCCCATGGGAGACCAGGAGAGAAGCACCTGGCTCCTGCCTTCAGATCAGTGCGGTGCGCCGGCCACTGTGGCTATTGTAGGGTGAACCAACGGCAAAGGAAGACCTTTCTCTCTCTCTCTAACTGTCCACTCTGCCTGTCAAAAATTAAAAACAGGCCGGCGCTGCGGCTCACTAGGCTAATCCTCCGCCTTGCGGCGCCGGCACATCGGGTTCTAGTCCCAGTCGGGGCACCGATCCTGTCCCGGTCGCCCCTCTTCCAGGCCAGCTCTCTGCTGTGGCCAGGGAGTGCAGTGGAGGATGGCCCAAGTGCTTGGGCCCTGCACCCCATGGGAACATCGGATCAGCGCGGTGCGCCGGCCGCAGCGCGCTACCGCGGCGGCCATTGGAGGGTGAACCAACGGCAAAAGGAAGACCTTTCTCTCTGTCTCTCTCTCACTGTCCACTCTGCCTGTCAAAAAAAAAAAAAAATTAAAAACAAAACAAAACAAAAAAACCTTAATTGTTCATCATGTATTCTCTATTATTTTGGGTGCTATTTCTGTAAGCAGACAGAGTGCTATTTTTCTTCTAATATCCATCTTATCATTATCTGTTCATTATTACAATATAATATTTAGGTGAAAGACATGACACATATTTGAGGACTCCATTTCCCCTTCTTATAACTAATATTGACAGCCCCTTATGTTTTAACTGATTATGAATGAAAACAAGAGGCATGTGCAACTTACAGGTCATAGCCTTTGAAGGCAATTTCTCACTCTACATGTCTGTGTCCCCAGTTATTGTGAATTGAAACTTGGATATGGTTTGTATAGTGATTATGCAAGGAAACATGAGGTGTCAGATTAGGGGGAAAAAACTGGACTTCCCACTCTGCACATGTTCCCCATGCAGGATCTCTGTCCTTAATGTGTTTTACTATGAGAGTTAACGATAAAACTACTAGTCGAACAGTACTCTATCTTGTGCGATTGTGTGGGTGCAGTCTGTTGAAATCTTAGCTTAGTAAATAGTAAGTTGATCTTCTGTATATAAAGATAATTGAAAATGAATCTTAATGTGAATGGGATGGGAGAGGGAGTGAGAGATGGGAGGGCTGCGGGAGGGAGGGAGGTTAGGGGGGAAAGCCACAACAATGCAAAAGTTGCACTTTGTAAATTTACATTTATTAAATAAAAAGAAAAACTGGACTCCATTGATGGATTAGTGAATAAATAGTGACCTACTTCCTTACACCATCCAGATGCTAAAACTTATTTTTGAGGGAAAAAATTGAAAATTCAGTGCTTGCTCGCACTCGCTCTCGCGCTCTCTCTCTCTCTCTCTCTCTCTCTCTCTCTCTCTCTCCTTTGCAGTAATTTATATACCACATATATTATCTGGTTCTTAAAAGGGGGCTGGCATCATGTGCAATATGTTATACTGCTGCTTACAGTGCCAACATCCTATATCAGGTCACCAATTGGAATCCCAGCTGTTCTGCTTCTGGTAGATTCTTACTAATGCACCTGGGAAACCAGAAGTTGGCCCAAACGTTTGGGCCCCTGCCATCCCCACAGAAGATACTGAGGGAGCTGTAGGCACCTGACTTCAGCCCAGCCCAACCCTGGCCATTCCAGCTATTTGAGGAGTGACCAGTGGATGGAAGACCTCTGTGTATCTCTTTCCTCTCTCCACCTTTCACATAAGTAAACATTTGAAAAATAGAAGTTTGATTTAAAAATCTATAAAATCATTGAGAGCTAACAGAGATAGATCTCCATTTGTGTTCTTTTAAAATAGTTTAATTAAAATTGAATCAATATAAAAATATCCCTGACACATGAATTTCACAATAAATAACAACAATTACAAACCTGGGGCTTAATCCTAGCTTTTCACTGTGCTCAGCTCTCTCAATTTCCTGTCTCCTGGTTTCACTCCTTACTCAAAACTGCAAGATTCTTAACTAAAATTATGTTCTTCTAACTCTCTTTTCTCTCCATTTAAAAGTCAAATAAATGTATTCATATATTTAAATGTTTATTTTCATTTACTTTAAAGGCAGAGCGACAAAGAGACAAAGATTTTTCATGTGCTAATTCACTTGCTGAATATCCCCAACAGCCAGGCTGGGCACCAGAAGCTAAGTACTCAGTCTGAGTCTCCTACATGAGTGGTAGGGGTCCAAGCAAATGGATAATAATCTGCTTCCCAACAAGATGCATTAGCAGGAAGTTAGATCGGAAGAGGGTCTTGAACCAGTAATTCAGATGTGAGATGTGATGTAAGAGTAGCTTAGTCCACCATGCCAAAGCACCCCATTTGAAAATATGTGTCATCTACTTTTTCATTCTTTGGAAATTTCTGTAAATTGAATCATGAATATATTCTATAAGTTAATATTTATTCACCACTGCCCTATAATAATGTTTCAAACATGATTTTGTCTGCTCTATAGTCGCTTCATTTTCAGTGCTGTATATTGTATGAAAATTCCACAACTTGGAATTTTTGCCATGCACTTCTTTTTTTAATATTTATTTTATTTGAGAGATAAAATAGAGAAGGAGATGCAGAGAGAGAGAGAGAGAGAGAGAGAGAGAGAGAGAGAGAGAGAGAGAGAGAGAGGTCTTCCATCTGCTGGTTCGCTCCCCAGATGACTGCAATGGCTGGAGCTAGGACAGTCTGATGCCAGGAACCAGGAGCTTCCTCCAGGACTCTCATGTGGCCTTTGGCCATCTTCCACTGCTTTTCCAGGCACATCAGCAGGGAGCTGGATTGAAAGTAGAGCAGCTGAGACTCAAACCAGCATCCACAGAGTGCTGCAGGCACTGGTTTAACCTGCTTTGCCACAGTGCCAGCACCATCACACATTGATTCTTATAGGTGGTAGTGTTCTAAAAACTTCTAAAGAATATATTAATCAAAGCACTTTTAAGTCTTAGAATAGAATATGCATCTATTTGGATTTATAAAATAGTGTCAAATTATTTTTCAAATTGTAGTGGAGTGAATTATAATTCCAAAGTCACAATGTAGACCTAAACTCAAGTACTTGAAATTCATTTATTGAACATTTAGATATTTTTATGTATTTATTTAAAAAGAAAATAGAGGAAACAAGAAATCTCCCATCTACTTGTTCACTCCCAAATAACTAACAGCTGGTGCTGAGCCAGACTCAAACAGGGAGCCAAGAACTGAATCAGGGTCTCGTTTGTGGGTGGCTAGAACCTAGTTACTTGAACTATCACCTGCTTCCTCATAGAGTGTGCATTAGCAGGAAACTATTGGAAATGGAACTGGGATTCACATCCAGGCACTTCATTAAGGATGCAGGTTTCAGAAGTTGAAACTTAACCACTGAGCCAGTTGCCTGTCCCATTGTCAAACTTTATATTTGTCAGTGTGGTGAGTATAAATATACTTTGATGTATCGATTCAGTTTTCTCTAAATACTAATGAAGGTTAAATCCTTCTGAGCACGTACCACCAATGTATTTTTGTGTTAAGCACAGAGACACTCTTTTTCTATTTTTCAAGACATTAAAAATACATTTAGAACATATTTTTCTTTATATATGGTAAACATTATTAATTCAGAGTTTAAGCATGCTTAATTTATTTGTGGATTGCTTATTTACTTTCTTTAATATGTAAAGTTATAATTTTAAGGTAGTTGGGTATACTAATAATTTCTGTTATACTTAGGACATTTGGGGTTTTTAGGAAAATTCAGACCCTTCTCTATTTTGGGGTTATACATAATTTCTCTCTCTCTCTGTCCTGTCTCTCCTCTCCTATTTGCTGTTAGTTAAAGAAAGCCACTTCAACAAAAGTTCCCTCTCTTCCATAGAGACAAATTGTGTACACTGATAAGACAGTACAGTGGTAGGAAGGTATGGGCTCTGTCTTAGATTTGAACAATATAGTAGGATCATCATGTTAGAACCAGCACTCCCAGTGAGACTGACTGAAGCCCACGTTACAGTTGCATCAAGTTCAGCTCCTTTCTCTCAATTCTACTTTGTTTATAAATAACAGTGATATTGTTAAAACTATACATAGAGATGGCTAAAGGCTGGGAATTATCATCCATGCCAATTAAATCTAAATGAGTACGTTGACTGAAAGAGAAGCCGGTTCTTCACAAAGAGAAAGAGAAGGGTCTCCTCTGCCAAAATGGCATAGGAATATGCAGTACTGAGTCTTTGAGTCATTCCCCAGGGACTCCTATATGGGTAAAGATACCCTGATGAAAGACATTTTGAGAATGAACATGTAGCATTTTGAGAACTGCTAAATCCCCAATGTATTTTGTTGGTAGTTTAGATAGTGCACAAAACCTTTCTAAATCACCCTTTGATGAGATTTTATCTTGAGGTTGTTTCTCTTTCCATGGTGCCCACATTCATGGACTTGAAATATTTGAGTTGCTCATAGTATTTCTCATTATTTCTCCACTTAAATTAACTTGAATTGGTTTGTGTTATTTGTGCGTAAGGAAGATGATTACTTGATCGTCATATGGAATAAAGTTAATATTGAAGGAGAGGCTTTTGGAGATACATCCATTGCTGCAGTAGAACCAAAGGGCATAAAAACTCAGACTGTACACTGGGCTGGAATAATTTTATTATTGATATACATATCAAATGCAGATTCATTATATTCAGTGGGCTCTTCTTAGTGGTTACCCTCAGAAAATTAAATTGAAAAATCCAGTAACTTTGTTAAAGTTTAAGAAAATGAAAGGCTAAAGTGAGAAACAGGATGCTGTTAAATAGTTTTTCATATTACAACTAGCCAGTAATATAACCCAAAAGAATACAAAAGAAACTATCTCCAGAAATTTCCTGAGAAACATGTTGTAGGGGTGAGCTACAGATCTCTAAACAAATGGTACTTCTCTATATTTGGGAATCAAAATATTCCTTTTAATTTTAGGACAAATTGGAATATTTTAAAAAGACAAATAGCAATGAGTTGCATTTAAATGAAATGAAATAAAAGAAGCAAAATGAGGCTAGAATGATCCTTTGAAAAGTTAGGTCTATGAATAGGACCTCAACAGAACAACTTAGCCTAACTTAAAATTGAAACAAGACCTATTTCCTTGTTACAGATAGTCTTGTTTTTTATTTTGTCTCTGTCTTTCAGTAGAATTCATTATTGTTATCTAACCTGAAATAAGCAGAACTCATTTCCTAGTATCAGAATATTTTGTTGTTCTCATTATTTATCCTACTGTAGAAAAGTTAGACTTCTTATAGAACATTTTCACTCATTACACATCACCACATTTGCATTCTGTTTCCTCATTGGTGGAATAACTGTCTGCCCTCTTCCTGTTTAGGGCATAGTTGGTGGATAACATGATAGTGTCTGTAAAAGTGATTTGTGTAAAGTACAAAAACTATTGAAATTATGCCGGGTGTTGTGGAGCAGCAAGTTAAACTGCCTCTTGGGATATTCACATCCCATATCAGAGTGCTAGTTTGAGTCCTGGCCCCTCTGCTTCTTATCCAACTTCCTGCTGATGCACCTGGGAGGCAGCAGATGATGGCCCAAGTATCTGGGTTATTGCTACCCATGTGAGAGATCTTATGGAGTTCCTTCATCCTGGATTTGACCTGGACTCATGCTGCCTGCTGCAGGCAGTTGAGGAGTGAACCAGTGCAGGGAAGATCTCTCTCCCTCTCTCTTTCCTTTTCTTGCACTCTGCCTTTCAAATGAATGAATAACACATTTTTAAAAATGATTGAAATGACTCACATTAATATTCTCCAAATATATTGAGCATTTTACATTAATGTAGTACCTTTTTTTAAAAAAAAAGATTTTATTTATTTTAGAGGTAGAGTTACAGACAGTGAGAGGGAAAGACACAGACAGGTCTTCCATCCACTGGTTCACTCCCCAAGTGGACGCAGTGGCCGGAGCTGGGTCGAACTGAAGCCGGGAGCCAGAAGCTCCTTCTGGGTCTCCCATGTGGGTGCAGAGACCCAAGCACTTGGGCCATCTTTGACGGCTTTCCCAGGCCATCACAGAGAGCTGGATCAGAAGAGGAGCAGCTGGAACATGAACTGGTGCCCATATGTGATGCTGGTGCCTCAGACGGAAGTTTACCTTACTAAGCCACAGTACTGGCCCAAGTGTAATACTTCCTATATGTACGAGTAATTTTTTGAATCTTTTTTTTTTATTTTCTCATTCCTGCCTACTACTCTGCCATTGATTTAGCTCTCTTCTAGGTGTGTTTCTTAAGGTATTAAAGGGAAAAATCGGTCTGAGTTAAAAGTGTAATGAAATCTATATGAAAGCAGCTTCTAGGCTGAAAATCAGTGGAGTCAATTATTATTTAGTTTCTGATCACCTTTATCTGAGGACCTTCCCATATTTATTCTCTATTATTCTCTTACTGATACCATAGGAATTAACTGGCTTCATACAAACTAAATTGTTCATATGCCACAGACATATTCTAGGCTTCCTAGGCTTCCTGAATGTGCTTATACAATGTTTACCATATCAGTATCATGCCCTTCTTCATGGCCATCTCCATTCTTAAGTCATTTTTATATGCTTAGTCAAAGGTGTGATCTCTCTTCCCATATCTCTAGGTCTGCATTTTTTAAGGTATTGGTCATGCTTTGCCTTATGTCAGGATTGTTGTTGTATGTGTTATCTGCCCACATTCTAGAAAGTTCTCTAAGTGTATTGTCTTCACTTATGGCTTGACATCCTCTATAAAGCTTACTATGCCCACAGCAGGAACAATTAATATTTTGAACTGAATAAAACTGAGAAATGATTTAGAGTAAGATAGTGGGATTCACCTTCTAGAAAGGCTCTTGAAAAATTTATAACTCAGCCAAGAATACTCTTAGACCTAAATTATCAATGTAGGATTGATTGCATTAGACCTAGAGAAAAATTCTGACAGTAGAACGATATTAAGTGTTGTACCGATACCACGAGAGGCAGGAAATTTTGCTAAGCCATGAGAATTCTGAAGTACAGGTGTCAGGAACAATTAACTATAGACTAATTTCCTGCCAGTAACCAGGCGACATGTCTGTGGCTCCCTCCTCCCAGATATCCATGGTATAATCAATTCTGAATGTATACTTTGGAGTCATTTATTTTTCTTCCCCCCAGCATGTTTTTAATTTCTCACAGCAGTAGGGTATCATATGTAAAGGCCATAAGTGTTCCTTTGAGAAGGTATTGTAGAAGTTAGCCTCCATGTACTGGTGAAGCAATAAAGCACTTACATCTTTTCATGGGAAGTTCAAATATTTCCCCAAAACCACTGCAAAGTCTTTTATTCTGGTAGCTAAACATATTCTTCTCATGTAACCCCATTATTACATTTGCTTTTGAATTTGTTGACCAGTTCTTAGCTAGTTTATGGATCTTAAAAATGAGACCTTCAGTACTTCTTCCATGAAAATCCATGCAAACAAAACACATATTTCCAGTCTGCATTATCAAGTTATCAGTAGTTCTGCAGGCCCTATGAAACATAGAGGATTTGTCTGTTCTTGAACGGGTGAAGATTATAGTTATCATCCACATACCTCATACTTCTCAATCTAGATAAAGGGGCTAATGAGAAATAAAAATCTTAAAAAGCTCATTACTAATACACAGCAGTTTTATAACTTCTGCAGTGAGCATTGAACTAAAAGGACTATTACTAGCAATTAAAATGTTTCTGGTAGCTAATTCCTTGAGAGTGCTTTATTAACCTTTTTAAAATTATTGAATATATGAATTTTTCATCTCATTCAAATGAAAATAGGGAATTGCAGTGATAGATTGTTTTGTGGCCACATGTACAATGCCCCTACCTCTTCTGATATCTTTTGCCTGGTAGTTCATCTGCTATCTTATTAAAAACCCATAATCATCAGCTGTTGCGTAGAATATACGTTAACATAAACTTCTCAGTAAGCAATTTGGTCATGGATGATGATGCTGATTAAAAAAATGAGGTGGAAGCATAGGACCCTATCTTTGGAGAAAGGGGGGAGAAGTTACCACAAAGTGGATGTTTTTAAAATACAAATGCGATTTACTCACTATCTCCTGAGTCCAAATATGTTTATTTTTTAGAGAAAAGATAGTATGTTGATTTTATGTATAATAAGGTTTCTATCAACAAATATATACTTATTATATCGTTACCTTTATGCAAGGTAGAAAACCTAGAGGTGTGACACTATAACAAGATGATAAGAAATTATTTATTAGGGGTACTTTCTCCATTTTGTTTTTGTTGCTGTTTTTGTAGGTTGGTATGGGCTTAGGCCTAGTATGGACTACTACCTGGTTTTGTTAATAAAGCTTTATTAGAACATACAGATGCCCATTTATACCCATTTGTTTACTCACTATCTAAGGCTGTTTTCATACTATAATAGCAAATTTTAGCAGTTGTTAAAAGGACCATATGGCTAGGAAATTCTAAAATATTTGTTATTTGTTCTATTACAGAAACAAATTTGCCTACCCATGCTCTATATCATCAATTATTTTTCCACTCAGTCTGTGTGGAATAGCCCAGAGAATAGCTTATAGGCGAACACTTTCTTAAAATCATAATTGTATTTTTATAAGGAATAAGAATATTTCCTAGGATGAAGTTGTTACACAGCTAGTTTAAATTCACAGGTGCAAGAATATGTCAACAGATGCAAAATTCTGCCTCCTGCTATATTTTAGTAAGCTATTTCAACAGTCATTTTTATTTAGTTAAAAATATTGTTATTACAATTCAAGCTTAAATAAGCTCTGTGTCTGTCTGTTATGATACTTTCATTTTCTGCTCTTTCTTCTTGAAGCCTCTTCTGAATTAAAAAGCAGATGGGATTCCAAAACTAGAGAAACTGTATGAATATTTGAATAACTTGTTTTAAAAAAGTAGAAAAAATGAAACTCTCCCAAAGTATTGAGTAATCCAGAACTTTAATGTCATCCTATGTGTATCCATTGTGATGAACATTGTTGAACCATTGTTGAATTTGTATATAATTTGATTATATATTTGAAATATTTATATATGATAAAGTGATGAACATACATCCTCTTTCAACAAGTGAATTATACAGATATAAGACACACTGCAGTACAACAGAAGTAGATCAAAGCAACAAAGGTGGAGAGATCAGATAGAAACAGGGAAGGTGTTCAGCATTTTATCCCAGCCTGCAACATTGTTTTAGAAGGCGACAACATTGATTAAGATTTCACATAGATGACAAGGAAAGAGAAGTTTGCTCAGTCATAGAGTTCTTTGTTCACAAGCTAAAAGTAGATCCTTAACCCAGAAGATGCATGACTATTCTAATTTACTTAGAAATTAGAATTTCCCCTGGAAGACTCGTAAGGAGGAAACTATGTTATCAAGAGCTTTCTCCACGTATATGTGTGGTAGCTTAGAGCAGAAACTTCAGAGCATTTAATTGTGAGCTGATGATGTCACACAACACAAGGACTATGCCTTAATTTATTTATGTAAATAATGTAAGACTCTAATGGCATTGTATATGTCAATTCTAAGTCCGGAATAAATATTAAAACAACCAGGGCCGGTGCATGGCTCACTAGGCTAATCCTCCGCCTGTGGCGCTGGCACACCGGGTTCTAGTCCCAGTCAGGGCGCCGGATTCTATCCCGGTTGCCCCTCTTCCAGGCCAGCTCTCTGCTGTGGGCAGGGAGTGCAGTGGAGGATGGCCCACGTGCTTGGGCCCTGCACCCAAATGGGAGACCAGGAGAAGCACCTGGCTCCTGCCATCAGATCGGCGTGGTGCGCCAGCTGCACCGGCCATTGAGGGGTGAACCAACGGCAAAAAGGAAGGCCTTTCTATCTGTCTCTCTCTCTCTCTCTCTCTCTCTCTCACTGCCCACTCTGCCCGTCAAAAAAAAACAAAACAAAACAAAAAAAACAAAAAAAAAAACAAAAAAAAAAACAGCAATCAAAGTTAATGGGTGTGTCACTGGTCATAGAAGTTTCAAGGAAAAATAAATGTTACACTTATATAGATAATTTCTCAAAAATTCTCTTTACATCAGGGGTGAAAATTACTTAGCATCTGAAATAATGTCACTGTTAGCAATGGATTTAGTCTATTTAGAAGAGATTTGAAATTGATTTGTTTCACCAACTATATTTTCTAAAATAGTCAAGTGTTACTTCTGCAATAAGAAATATAATTTGCAACTATGGGCCACCTTAATCTGTCTGTTATAGTATTCTGTCAGTTACTGCTTTTTCTTTGCCTTATTAAATGTGTAACATTTTCTGAGATTGTATTTTTTCAAATATGCATTTCTAATATCAAAGTGGAACTGAAAAAAGTTTAAAATCCCCTTACTTTCACTAACTGATAGTGCACTAAAACTTCATGGACAGGAGATATAATTAACCTCAAATACAATAGAAGGCTTGTGAAATATGATTGTGATATATATTACCACCTTTAATTTAGGGTTAAAATATGTGTCAGGATTTATATACAATTCTAAATTAGATAATATAAATGTATCAAATATTTCTTGTAATCAAACAAATACAAATTAAACACCCCTGGAATATATGGTTAAACTATGAAAACACAATATTATATTTCTTTTTTGATGCTAATTTTAACACTTGTTAAAAGTAGGGATTCTTTTATATTTTTTTTAAAGTTCATTTTTAAATGTTAAATCATTTTCAGGGATATGATGCAACTTACCAACACATACACATAGCTTAAGTAGACTATACCTGGTAACCAGCCTTTCAATTTCCTTTTCTTTGTGTTTGGAGCCTTCCAGCTCCTCCCTTCCAGTTATGGATACAGGATATTACATATTATTGTGTGCCATAGTCATCCCACTGTGCTCTGAAACACCACAGCCTGTGCATGTTCACCGTACTTTGTTTTAGTACCAGTTATACAATCATACCATATCACTTGCTCTACATTTCTAGTAATCAATATCTTAAATTTGGGATATGTAGTGTGTGTATACACAACATACAAACACACATACTAATTTAGGATATATATGTATATAATTTTTAAACTTCATATGTGAGAGCATGTAGTACTTGTCTTTCTGGATCTGGATTACTTCTTTTAGCATTATAATCATCATTTCCATCCATTTTGCTGCCAATATCAGGATAACATTCTTTTAATTGCAGAATAATACTCCATTATTTGTACATAGAATATTTTCTCTAATCTTTTTTTTTTGCAAAGAAAGAAGGAGAGAGATATTTATTCTGCTCTCTTCCAAATACCCACAACAGCTGTGATTGGATCAGGCTAAAGCCAGGAGCCAAGGATTCAGTTCAGATTTTCACCATGGTAGCAGGGTCCCAAGTACTTGAGGCATCATTTGCCACTTCCCAGGGTGCTCATTATCAGGAAACTGGTTCAGAAGCTGAGTAGGACTCAAACCAAGCACTCTGCCTTGGGATGAGGGCATCCTGACCACTGCATCACAAAACCCTGCCAAGTTTACTTTATCCTTTTCCATGTTGATGGACACCTAAGTTGACTCCATATCTTAGCTATTGTGAATAGTGCTGCAAGGAACATGAGAGTGTGAGTAGCTCTTTAATATGCTGATTTTATTTTCTTAGAATATACTTAATATCCCAAAAGATTCAACTATTAGGAAAAAATGTGTTTCAAGAGATTGGCATATGCAGTAAGTTTTTGGATAAGACCAAAAATAAAGGCAATGAAATAAAAGTAGACAAATGGGATTATGTCAAACTAAAAAGCTTTTGCACAGCAAAGAAATAATCAACAAGCTGAAGACAAAACCAATGGAATGAGGGAAAATATTTCCAAAGTATTCATCTGACAAGGGCTTCATATACAGAATCATAAGGAACTCAGAATACTCAATAGCAAAATAACAACTAATAATTTAAAAATGAACAAAGGATCTAGGTAGATCAAAAAAGAAATACAAATGACAAATAATCACGTGAAAAATGTCCAGTATCACTAATCATCAGGAAAATGCAAATCCAAACCACAATGAGGTATCATCTCACTCCAATTACAACGACTGTTACCCAAAAGAAAAACGTAAGACTGATGCTGTGGCATAGTGGGCTAAACCCCTGCCTGCGGCACTGGTATCCCATATTGGCTTATGGCCTGGGAAAGCCGTGGAAGATGACCAAAGTGCTTGGGCCCCTGTACCCATGTGAGAGACCCAGAAGAAACTCCTGGATCCTGGCTTCTTGCTTTGGATTGGCTCAACTCTGGCTGTTGGGGCCAGTTGGGGAGTGAATTGGTGGATGGAAGACTTTCTCTCTCTCTAATTCTAATTTTCAAATAAATAAATAAACTCTTAAAAGTAACAAAGGCTGATGAGGATGTGGGAAAAGGGATATTTATACATTTTTGGTGGGAATATTAATTAGTGCAACCATTATAGATGACAGTTTTTTGAGATTTCTCTGTGTAGGAGTTATTAAAGAATGTTCTTAATTCATTTTTAATTTCTTTAAAAAATTGATTTATTTGTTTAAAAGGCAGAGTGACAGGATGAGACCGAGAGACACAGTAAGATCTTCCATCTGCAGGTTTTCTCCCCAAATGGCTGCTAATGCCAGAAGCCAGGAACTCCATCCAGCCTCCCATTTAGGTGACAGAAACCCAAGCATGTGGACCATTTTTCACTGGTTTCCCCGGCACATTAACAGGAAACTTGTTTTAAAATTGCAGAGCTGAGACTCAAACTAGCACTCCGACATGGGATGCGATTTTCCTGAACAGCAGCTTAAACCATTGCATCAGCACACCCACCCCATCTGAACTTCTAGAGAATTGATTTTATCTATCAAAATCATAACTTGACTGAATAATTAACTTGTAGGAATTTATTCACAAGAGAATATCAAGAATATGCCAAGATTATACATAAGGAAGTTCCTATTAACTATACAACAAGCATGATAAAAGGACTTTAATATACCGAATTTGAAAAGCAGGTTTTGAAAGATCAGAGACACCAACCAGAGATTTAGAAGGTTGATAAGAGAAGGAGTTTCTACAATCCTAATCTAGACAGACAAAGCAAGATTCAGTACCCATAGACTGAGATCACTTGGTAAGAACTGGAACTATAATAAGCTTTCCAATGAGAATTGAAGCACCAGAGAAGTTGAAACTGATGCCAGAGTTTTTATATGAGGCAGAGAGAAAAGGAGAAAAAGTAGTCTCTACCTTTATCCTGTCTTCCACAGTTACATAAGACAAGTTCCCTAGGAAATCACCCAAACAGGTTACTCTGTGATACAGACTAGAAGTCAGATCAAACTGGTTCTGGGGACAAACACTAAAGAACTACCAAATTAGTAAAAGCTGTTAATAACATCAACAATTGTACAATCTTATGATAGAGTGAATAGTATACAGTGATGGGATATTACATGTTAAAACTTGCTAAAAAGATTCAAGATGAATCTATATTAAAAATTTGATTCAAGTTGTTAAATTTTTAAAAACCCTTGATACCTCCCCCATACATTTCTGTTTACCCAATTCTACCCCTCAGAAACCAGGAAAATAAATGGATGGACTCATGTTTAACAAATCTGAGCAGTGTTTAAAAGTTTATGAAAAATGTGTTCCATTATAGGAAATTTTTGAAGCACCATCATAGGGTGGTTTTCTTTTGTAATATGTTATTGATTATGAGGGAGGCTGTCTAAATGGTATTAATGGGACAACACGCCTTTTAAACATATAAAAGAATTATCTTACTTAGATGTGAAGTTTCTAACAAGTGTTAGGAAGAAAAATATTTCATAAATTAATATAATTTAGCATGTTCAAAACGTTCATCTTTATTATATATGCTTTAGTTTAAATTTGGCAATTCTTTTTTTTCATTTATTAAACTTTTATTTAATGAATATAAATTTCCAAAGTACAGCTTATGAATTACAATGGCTTCCCCACCCCCCATAACTTCCCTCCCACCCGCAACCCTCCTATCTCCCATTCCCTCTCCCCTTCCATTCACATCAAGATTCATTTTCAATTCTCTTTATATACAGAAGATCAATTTAGTATATATTGAGTAAAGATTCCAACAGTTTGCCCCCATATAGCAACACAAAGTGAAAAAAATACTGTTGGAGTACTAGTTATGGCATTAAATAACAGTGTACAGCACATTAAAGACAGAGATCCTACATAATATTTTTTTAAAAAATTAATTTTTATGCCATTTCCAATTTAACACCAGTTTTTTTTTTTTCATTTAAATTTGGCAATTCTTTTTATTCAGAACTTAGAAGACTATGCAATTTGGGTTGTGTTGTTTTAAAAATTCAGATGTCTGAATTTTTTAAAAAGGGAGGTAACAGGCAAAAACTGCAGTTAAAAATTTATTCCTGGTTGATTTGAAAGTGGAAAAACAGGAAAATTGACACTTCTCATAGCTATATGGTGTGGTTTAGCTAGGGCAGGAGATGGTTATGAAAAACAGAAAAGCAGGGAAAAGATGGAAGCAGTTTGAGTGATGGCTGCATTGCTTTAAAATGGGGCTCCTGATAGATACAGGAAATGATATTGAAAAATCAGCCCTGTATAAGAAGATATGTTTCCTAAAAATTTTTATTATGTCAAAACAGTGCCCCCATTTCCAGTTCTCTTCACAGTATGCCTTGTGTGAATGTCAGGGAGTTCCTCTTACTGTCATTTGCCAGGAACTCCATGCATTCTAAATATCACGAAGCCTTCTTCTGCTGCTTTTATTTCTTCCAAAGAGTTGTGGGTGGCATCCCAACCAAAGTCAACCTATACATTTATAGGATAAGGGTGCAGCACTCCCATATATGTAATAATGAATAGTTTTCTACTTCTGCAATGTGCACTTTTTTTTTTTTTTTATTTGAAAGAGTTACAGAGCGAAGTGGAGACAGAGAGAGAGAGAGAGAGAGAGAGGTCTTCCATCTGCTGGTTTACTCCCCAGATGGGCACAACGGCTGGAGCTGCACCGATCGAAAGCCAGGAGCCAGAAGTTTCTTCCTGGTCTCCCATGTGGGTGCAGGGGCCCAAGACTTGGGCCATCTTCCACTGCTTTTCCAGACCATAGCAGAGAGCTGGATCAGAAGAGAAGCGAGGATTAGAACTGGCACCCATATGGGATGTCAGCGCTTCAGGCCAGGGTGTTAACCCACTGCGTCACGGCGCCGGCAGTGTGCATTTTTTAAATGATCTTTAAAAATCTCAATAAAAGATTTTGAATTATAAGTTGGTAGTCTCAGTTTCCACGATAGTGAGAAAAGCAAGTTGGAGAAGGGGCAAAACAAGATTGTGTTCATGTTCTGGCA